>NC_056739.1:606874108-606996608 GCF_019279795.1 Protopterus annectens
AGAAAATCCTTAACTGTTTGCACAGATTTAGCCTTTTCTTCAAACTTCAAGACCTCCTGGGCCGAGGAGCCAAATAATTTTTGTTTTTCCATTGGAGCATCCAGGAGTTTAGCTTTAACATGGTCTGGCAGGGATTGTTCCTTCAGCCAGGCATGCCTACGAATAACTGCCCAAGTCATAGCTGACCTACATGAAGCCTCCAGTGCATCATAACCACACTAAGAAATGATTACTAACCTGCTGTGAGTTATGTACCAGGTCCTGAAGGGATTTACGGTCGAGGGGTTCAGAAGAAGAAAGTTTCTTATTTAGTTCATCTAACAAATACTCTTGGTACTGTATCATATGAAACTGACAATTTAATGCCCTCACAGAAAGTTGCAGAAGTATATACCTTCTTTCCCCATCTCTCTAAAGCTCTATACTCCCTTTCAGAAGGTAGAGGATTTTTGGCAGTGGCAGCTGCAACCCCTTTAGGGCCCTGAGAAATAGTGTCTGGGTCTGCGGAATGGGCCTTATACAGATGGAAATGAGAATCCGGGACCCTGTAGTATCCATCAGGTTTGGCAGGTGCCGGGGGAGAGAGTATCAGGGGCTGTACTAACATCATTGTACACATCAATAACATGCAACACAGGAGGTATAGCTAAGGGCCTATGTTGAGGCAAATGCAAAAAGGTCCTTAATCTTCTAGAATCAGAGAATTCCTGACCCTGCCATTGAAAATGCTCTCTCATGGAGTGTAGTCTCACCAAA
Organism: Protopterus annectens; assembly: GCF_019279795.1. NCBI lineage: Eukaryota > Metazoa > Chordata > Ceratodontiformes > Protopteridae > Protopterus > Protopterus annectens. The sequence continues at coordinate 606,874,865 of NC_056739.1, forward strand.
AGAAAACTCTTCAGGAGGGGAGGCCGAAGGAATAGATTCTTCAGCATCAGAATCCTCATAGGGCGAATAAGCCTACTCCTGGTGGTCTGTTAACTCGGATCCGTCCGTGGATTCATCTGAAGAGTGTTGGTCAGGGGGCTCAGTCCTGGGCCTTTTGTCTGGTGGTGGGTGAGAGCCCCTGTCCGGGTGAGGCTGAGAACCTCTAATTAAAGAAATAAGATCCTCTGCAAGGCTGAGGATCTGAGAACTAGAAGAAGGCCTCTGGGAGGTAGTTTTGGGAGGCAACGCTTTAGTTAGTTTGGCAGCTTTAGCCCTGGAAAAAGCCTTAATGGACATGGAAGCAGGGGGTCTAGCTGCCACACGTGCAGGAGTAGATTTGTCCAAAGGTATGGTGTCGGACATTTCCTGGACAATGGTTTCGGTAGGTAGCTCAGTAGCCGACTCAGCCGGGGCCTCCGGGGCCGCAGTGGTCGGTTGAGTGGATTTGGTTAAAGGAAGCTCCGAGGACTCTGTTTCGGCCGAAACAGACACTCGCGGTAGGCCTTACCGTGGTTTCAGCCGAAACCGTGGGCCACGAGTGTCGGTCCTTGTCCTTCCGTGTTTTTCACTAAATGCGAAGTCGGAGTCTCCGACGGCATCTTATATGCAAAATTAGCACCAAAGAATTCCTCTGCAAACTCCGACAGACGTCTAAGAGTTCGTCGGTTGAAGGAAGCACAGGCTGAACAGGCAGAGACGTCGTGGTCTGGGCCTAAGCAAGGAAGGCAGTAAGAGTGGAAATCCTTATGAGGTATTTGTTTCCCACAAGTTACAATTATTTACTTTATCTGACATCGGCTGAGGCAAGAAAGAGTCCCCAACAGGGTACTTAGCTTTTTCGAAGTCTTCGGTAGCTGAATTTCTTCTTATCACAGGATCTGACCGACCGGCACTTGCGAATTGCTTCTGCTTCGGGCACCGTGTGGCAAGAAAGACTGAGGAAAATGGCGTCGGCTGATGCTTTTATACCCCAGACGCTCTGACGTCGGGGAAAGTGCGACATCAGCCGAGGCCAGACCCAGACTTTGGAATCCGGCCGACCGAAGGGCTGCCTGAGGCAGGACAACCCATATGTTATGACTGCAGATGCATCCTTGAAGGACATCATGGAAACTAAACCCTTGACAACTGAACCAAAGGGGGTGGTGAAATAAAATATATTTTCGTCTCTAGCTCTCTTGTTCATCTCATTGGAGGGCATACAGTGGGTTATGGACTCGAAGGACTACAAATATAGCAGGCTGAACAAAAGTTGTGTTCACCATAAATAAGCATAGGTTTTGTCCATTTTCATTCTTCCTCACTTATGGGTTTCTGATATGGTCCTCATTCAACTCAGCCGCATACAACAGATTTCGGATACAACTCTTTAGCTCCTCCCTCTAGCCATAATGCCACACTCCATCCTCATTACCTCAGATCAAGTTTGTTGCTCCATCTCCTAACAGATGAACAGAAACAATAAAGATGGGGCTCAAACCTGAACTGTAGGTTCCAAAAACAGTCCCAGACGGCACAGTGGTACAGCAGTAGCATTGTTGCCTCACAGCCATAGGTTCTCCAGTTTGATTCTCTGGTGGAGTGCCTTCTGCGTGGAATCTGCATGTCCTCCCTGTGTTAGTGTGGGTTTTCTCTGGGTACTCCAGTTTCCTCCCACATTACAAAGACGTGCTTCTGGATAGTCCCCCAACTGAAAATTGGTTCAGTCCAAGTTGGACTTTCCTGGTAAACAAATGTTAAAAAAAAATAAAATGGGTCCACCCAGGAGAAAATGGATGGGAGAGGAAAGAATGAAAATGGATAACACATACCTAGTTACGGGAAGTACATGACTTCTAAATCTGATGCCATCCTTTTCATTCTTCCTCACCTGTGTGACAGTCCTCAGCTACATTCATCTTGAGTGGCCCTCATGGAAGGCTACTCTGGAGTACTGCCGAAGCAAAGGAGGCTCTGTTTTCTAGATAGGATGTCCAATTTGTAATGTGAAAAAGGTATGAGCCTTGGACCATGCAGCTGCTGCACAAGTGTCAGCAACAGATGTCCGTGACTAAAAAGCCGATGATGCAGCCCTTGATCTAGGTGAGTGAGCTCTGGCAGGGTTTTGGCAATGTCATACCTATCTGAGCGAGTGAATCCACGAGATACAGTCTGTAATCCATTTAGTTGTGATTTTACAAACAGACTAGCCTAGGTGATTAGGAGAGAGAGAGAAAAAAGCTGGTCCAAATTTCTAAATTTTGTCCTGTAGAGAACAAAACGTAATTGCCTGCGTACATCAAGGAAGTGTAGCATGTACACTCCTTTATTTGCAAAATTTAGAAAAGAAAACATAAGTGAATGTATTAGTTAAGGTTATTTTCATAAACTACTTTAGGTAAAAGATGGGTTAGTCCACAGAGAAACTTTTCTGGAAAATGACAGTTTTTGCTGAAAGAGCCTAGAGTTGAGAAAATCTTTTAACAAAGAAACAGCTACCAAGAAAGCAGTCTTCAGCGACAAAATTAGGTCAGATCTGTCTGAAGGTTCAAGGTTTTTGTGTCAAAACAAGTTCCATCGCAAGATTCCAAGGAGGTAATGGATCTTTTATTGGAGGGCCTTAGCAGAAAAATGCCTTTTATAAAAGCTTTACATAAACTAGAGCAAGCCAAGGAAAAGGATCTATTCCATGTGTGGAAATTTGAAATTGCTGCCAACCGAAATTTAACAGCCAAGAAACTAGCACCACCTTTGAAAGATGTTGGTCAAAAATTGAATAGCCGAAACTGGTGGATAGAAACTATCAATGTCCTTATCAGATGCCCTAACAGAAAACTTCTTCCACCTGCTTCTATAAACTTTTTTTTGGTAGAATCCTTTTGAGAAGCCAAGACAATGTCACAAACCAAGGAAGAAAACCTGGACTATTACTGTAAGTGAAAAAACCATGCTGCAAACTTGACGGCTTAAATGTTGGGGTGTTGAATCCCCAACGGGTGAGATAGGAGATCCTGAGTGGGTTCCAGTATCCAAGGAGGATAAAGATGAGATCGCAGAAAGGGGAACCATACTTGCAGAGGTCAGAAGGGGGCAATGAAGACTACGGAGCTCTTCAGCCTGCTTGCTTTCTGCAAAAATTGTGGAATCAGTGGAAGAGGGTATGCATAAAGCACATCCTAGGGCCAAGCATGATGAACAGCATCTCTCTGTGACTCCCCCGTCAGCGAAGTACTTGCTGCATTTGTTGAGAGTGGCAAACAGATCACAGCAGGGTTGGGACTCTGAGAATCCTCTCTTCCAACTGAGACACCACTCGCAAGGCATCAGAATGGATCTGTCTAGTTTGTAAGCACACTGGTTTTCATCAGGATGTGCACTGCAATAAAAGCAGTCCAATGAGATCACCCATTCCCAAACCCTCATGGCCTCTCTGCAAAGGGGGATAAGATAAGGTTCCTCCTTGTTTGTTGCTGCAAACTCTAGACATGTTTGTCTGAACTGCAACAGTCCCAAAAAAAGAGCACTTTAAAATGCCTGCAATGCTAGAACTGCTCTCAATTCTAGGATATTGATATGCAACTTTGTCTCTTGGGGGGGGGGGGGCACATCCTTTGACAGTTCTTCCCAAGAAATGCCTCCCCATCCCAGTTGAGAGGTCTCCATGGTCACTGTGGCTACTGGGTTTGGTAGAACAAAGGGTCTGCCCAGAAAGATAGCCCAACTGTATCCACCAAATGTGTTGCTTGCAAAAAAGGGCGAGTCCGACTTGAAAAGACAGGGGCAATATAGAATATAGACCCCTGTGCAGCTACAGTTCATTGGAGAACTCACGAAGTGCGCAAGCGTAAGTAGTAGTATGGCAGCTCCCACTGACCCCAGAGCTTGAAGTACTAATCTTGCTGGGGGAGAGAGGGGGGGTGGAGAGAGAGAAATAGTTGTGTAAAAAACTGACAACCATAGATGTCCTCTTCCATGTTGCAATATTCTTGGTGTGGGATTTCCTGCCTTCAGGCGACTCAGAGCTCCTATACAAAAGCTTTAGCTTGGCTGTTGTAGCTGCGTGGGACGTCACACGTTGGGCCATAAACCAGGGACCATAAGTGTGATGTATGCACGCACAATCCTCAGAACTTGAAGCTAAGCAGGAAAAGTAGATGGCCCAACAAGCTAGGCTGCCAAAGGTGACATGTAAAAGGCACTGGGTCTTCTGTAATGGACAGCAGAATCAGGGAATAGTTAGACTGGTAGAGTCTGAGAGGGGGAATGGTGGGTGGGAAGGAAGACTGGAATATGGAAGAGGAGTAGGACATCTATGGTTATGGTAAGATTTTACACAACTACTCTATGTCCTGCTATTCCTATGTCACAGTATTCTTGGTGTGGGAGAGTACCACAGCTTATTTGATGAAAGGGTGGTGGATGCAGATTCCACAAAACCTTGTAGGATTGCCCTAGCAAATCCTGCACGTGCTTTGGGAGATATGATCCAATTTGTAATGTTTGGTGAAAGTGTGGATAGTGAACCATGTAGCTGCTTCCATAATGGAAGCTGTGTCCATGCTTTTTTGGAAGGCCTTTGAAGTGGCCACTGCTCTTGTGGAGTGTGCCTCAACCCCAACTGAAGGGGATTTTCCATGGTATGAGTAGCAGAAGCAGATTGCCTTTCTAATCCAAGTTGCAATAGTCAGTCTGGTGACTGCCTTGCCCAATACCCTGGGGTGGAAAGATAGAGTTGTTTGGATTTCCTAATGTCTTTAGTATTGTCCAGGTAAAATCTCAGTTGCCTGTGGACATCTAGGGAGTGGCGTATCCTCTCTCCTTGGTTATTGGGAGAGGGGAAAATATACGGTAGGTGAACAGATTGATTTAGAGAGAAGGTCATTTACTACCTTGGGTATGAAGGACGGGTTAGTTCTCAGTGTGACCCTGTCTCTATGAAAACTGGTGTAAGGTGTGCATGCCATTAAGGCTTGTAGCTCGGAAACCCTTCTGGCAGAGGTAATAGGTGTGCATGCCATTAAGGCTTGTAGCTCGGAAACCCTTCTGGCAGAGGTAATAGCCACTAACAGTACTGTTTTCCCAGTACAAAACTGTAGAGAGGCTGTACTAGCCGGTTCGAAGGGGGGCTGGGTGAGTTTTTCCAGGATGAAGTTCAGGTTCCATGGAGGAGGGATAGGCTTCTTAGGTGGTCTGATGTGAAGACCCCTTTAAGGAAAAGTTTCACATGTAGCCTGGCTAACAAGGGAGGCTCCAGAGGTACGCAGGCTGATAATGCGGAAAGGTGCACTTTCAGTGAAGAATAGGAAAGTCCACCCTTTATAAGTTGACACGTATATGAGAGGACTAAGGGGCGTCAGCCTCGTAAAGGTCCCTTTCCTGTCCCAGACACCACTGAGTAAATCCTTCCCATTTAGCAAGGCATGATTCTCTAGTAATGGGCTTCCTGGCCTCCCTCAAGACTGATAGCACGTCCTCAGAGTAGTGGTGTCTGATTGGGGTTAGTAACTTATCACCCACAGAGTCAGGGATAGCATTTGCAAATGTGGGTGTAGGAGATTTCCTTGGTCTTGTGTCAGAAGATCCACCTTGTGGGGTAACTTGCAGGGATTGTCCTTGGCTAAATTGTGTAGCAGGGGGAACAAGTGCTGCCTTGGCCGGTAGAGAGTCACTAGCAAGATTTTTGGTTTGTCCTTCCTGATTTTTCAGGACGACTTTCTGAAAAAGGAGAAGGGGGGGGGTGTAAAGGAACTTTCCCTCTCAGGTGAAACTGAAGGAGTCTACTCTCCAGGCTTGGGCAGGAGTAAGTCTTTGCGCAGAAAGTCTGCAGCTGTCTGTTCTGAAGGGGGGGGGGGGCAAACAGGTCCATTTGTGCAGTGCCCCACCATTGGAGTATGTCTAGGAAGACTGTCCTGTCCAGCATCCATTAGTGTTGTGGAGAGGATGTTCTGCTAAAGAGGTCTGCTTGCTTGTTGTCCTTCGAAGTGATGTAGCTGGCTTGCAGGGGTAGGTTGTGCTGGGATGCTAGGTCCCAAATTAGTAGGGCTAGCCTGCACAATTGATATACCTTGGTACCTCCCTGTTTGTTGATGTACCACATTACAGTGGTATTGTCCATTACTATTAGAACAGGACCTGGCAGCAGTAGGGGTATGAAAGTCTGTAGAGCTAAAAGAACTGCTGTCATCTCCCTTACATTGATGTGTTTGGTTTTCATGGAAGGTTGCCACTGAAACTGGACTCAAGGTGGCTCCCCAACCTGAATCTGATGCATCTGTATGCAATAGGTGTGTGGATTGAGGGGGCTGCAGTGGAAACCCCGGGTTTAGTTGTACTTGTTGGATCCACCAAAGAATTTCCATTAACAGGGATAACTTGTTCCAAGTGAGTCTGGTGCTGTGACCAGTATTTTTGAGGTACCTTTGCAGTTTTTGCATATGCATTCTGGCCAATGGTAGCATGGGAATGGTTGCTGAGGTACCATTGCAGTTTTCGCATATGCATTCTGGCCAATGGTAGCATGGGAATGTCTGCTGCCATCAATCCCAGGAGTCGAAGGAATTGCCTTGCAGTGACTGTCAGAGCCAGACTTCCTGGAAGTGGGAAGTTAGAGACGGAACCTTGCCATGTGGGAGAAAGGCTTTAATTCATTTTGTATTGATTCTACAACCTAGGAATATCTTGCCCCTAGCTGGGTTCAGGGAGGACTTCTTGAGGTTTGTGGTGAACCCTAGACTTTGCAGTAGGGACATAGTGAAGTGAAGATGACTTAAGAGGGAATCTGCCTATGCTAGGATAAGGATGTCGCCCAGATATGGGTAAATCTCGATTCCTTGGATCCTACAAAAGGCACCTTGTAAACACTCTTGGGGCAGTGAATAAGCCAAAGGGCAAGGCTGTAAATTGGAAGTGCAAGGATGGGCCAGAGAAACGCAGGAAACGTCTGTGTGAGGCCCTGATGGGAATGTGCAGGTAAGCATCTTTTAGGTCCAAGGTGACCATGAAAGCATCTGAGGGTATGAGTGGTAAGAGTGTGAGAAGTGACAGCATTTTGAAGGATGGTACCTGCAGGTAAAGCTTTAGGAAAAAGATCCAAAATGGGTCTCCAGAGACCGTCCTTTCGAGGGACTTGGAACATACGCGAATAGAATCCCTTTCCTTCTTGTCCTGTGGGAAAGTACAGTTTTGTACCTACCATAAAGAAGGACGTAGATGTTAGTGTGTATACACTGCTGCAGTCATTACACTTGGGTTATCCTGCCGTCAGGCAGTTCCCCAGTCGGCCTGAGTTCCAAAGTCTTGGTCCGGCGTCAGTTGCTGTCGCCTCCTCCCTGACGTCAGTGCAACAGGGGTATAAAAGATGCAGCAGACGCCATTTTCTTCAGTTTTTCTTGCCCCAGATGCAAGGTGCCTCTGAATAGGTAGGCAATTCCAATTGCTAATAAAACATACATAAGAAAAGCAAACAACAACTTACAGCTACCAGCAAATACTCCCCATAGGTAGTAAAGGGGATAGAAGACACAGGTACATACATAGGTACATACCAGCCAGTAAGAGGGGAAGGAGGGAGGGTAACCTGGACTGCAGCAGTGTATACACTAACATCTACATTTATGGTAGGTACAAAACTGTACTATGTTCATAGTGTTACACTGCTGCAGTCATTACACTTGGGTAGAATCTCAAAGCTGAGGTACGGTGGCTGTTCTATAAGGCATTAGGGGTGGCTATAAGGCCCTGCAGCACTGCAGTGGCGAAGCCAGCTCTGGATTTAGAGTATAGAGGCAGATGGCAATGCTTGGTGAAGGTATGTACAGAACTCCCAAGTCGCTGCTTCCAAAATGTCCTTGGTAGGTACTCCTCTGAGGTAGGCAGTTGAAGTGGCTGTTGCCCTGGTGGAGTGAGATATAATGCTGCTAGGCACAGGCTTTCCATGGTATGTGTAGCAGAAATGTATACAATGTCCTATCCACTTTGAAATAGTTTGTTTTGAAATGGCTTTCCCCTGTGCTCCTGCAGCATATGCTACCAATAATTGCTCAGATTTTCTGAAAGCTTTGGTTTTGTCCAAGTAGAAGCGTAACTGCCTGTGAATGTCCAAAGAATGCAGTAGTTTTTCCCCTTTATTCTGTGGTTTAGGATAAAAAGTTGGCAGGTGAATAGTCTTGTTTAGAGCCACACTGGATACCACCTTTGGCATAAACGTAGGGTTAGTTCTTAAAGACACCCTGTCCTAGTGGAAAATGAGGAAAGGTTCCACTGCCATTAGTGCCTGCAATTCTGAAACTCTTCATGCTGATGTTATTGCCAGGAGCAGAGCAGTTTTCCAAGAGATATATTTTAATTCTGCTGTGTTAGCTGGCTAAAGGAGGTAAAGTTAATTTTTCCAAAACAAAGTTGAGGTCCCAAGTTTGAGTAGGTGCTCTACGGGGTAGTCTTATGTTTTTAGCCCCTCTGAGCTACTGTTTTAACAGAGGATTAGAGAAAATTGGTGGATCCGTGTTGTAATGAGCAGAGATGGCAGAGGTGTGGATCTTGATGGATGAGAAGGAGAAGCCTTTGTCCAGCATCTCAGTTAAGTATTGTAGTATCTGAGGAATGTTTGGGACAAGAGGGTCAAGGGCTGTAAGCTTGGTTCCAGGCAAAGAATCTCTTCCATTTATCCGAATAGGCTTTCCTGGTACTAGGCCTTCTGGCCTCCAGAATGACATCCATAACAGCTTTGGAGAGAGGCACTGCTTGCTTGACTAAGGCATTTCCCATGCAGCTAGGTTTAAGGTCTTTAGCTGGCTGTGTAGCATTTGATTGTTGTGCCGAGTCAGTAGATGTGGGATTGGAGGTAAAATCCAGGGTGGTTCTTGTGCTAAGCTCCTTAAGATTGGGTACCAGTGCTGGCGTGGCCAGTCTGGTGCAATCAGGATCATCTTTGGCTCTTCTTGCCTGGCTTTTATGAGTACCTTTGGCAGGAGAGGTAGTGGTGGGAAAGCGTATACTTTTAGGTTCTCCCAGCTGAATGAGAGGGCACCCACTTTCCATGCTTGTGGATGGTAACTCCTTGTGCAGAATTTTTGTAGCTGGCAGTTTATTGGGGATGCAAATAGATCTATTGTCTGGGCTCCACCATTTCTGTGTTATCATTCTGAATATTTGTAGATTCAATTCCCATTCGTGGGGATCCATGATGTTTCTGCTTAAGTCGTCTGCCAGTGTGTTTTTCTCTCCTGGCAGGAATTGTGCTTGCAGATGAACTTGAAGGTTTATAGCAGTGTTCCACAAGGTCATGGCTTGTCTGCATAGGGGGTAGGAGGGAGTGCCCCCTTGCTTATGTACCACATAACTGTGGTGTCTGTCTTTAGCAGTAGTTGTCCTGGATGCAGCAGGTCCTTGAAAGCTATAAGGGCATTTTGTACAGCTAGCATCTCTTTTTGACTGATGTGAAGAGGTCTTTGTTCTGTGGGCCACGTGCCCTGAATACATTTGCCTGCCATGTGCGCTCCCCAGGCGTAATCAGATGCATCTGTTGTGTCTGCCTGGCTGTGGGTTGTGTAAAAGGCTGTCCCTTGAGGTGACAAGCTTGAGCCCACCATTGAAACTCCTGTTGAAGGCAAGGAATTAGTGGTATAACGGTTTCCAAACTTTGGCAGTGTTGAGACCATACATTCTTTAGCTACCATTGTAGTTTCCTCATATGCAGTCTGGCATATGGAATTAGTAGTTATGCAGGATGCCATGTAACCCAAGGGTACATATGGAATTAGTAGTTATGCAGGATGCAATGTAACCCAAGGCCTGCAGAATTCTTCTTGCATGGAGTTGGGTCTTTGTTGCCATCAATTGAAAGTAGTCAGTTGTCCTTGTTTATCTGGCGTGAGATAAGCCATCTGGGCCGCTGTGTTCAAGCTGGCACCCAGGAATATAACCTTGTGAGGGCACTAGTTTTGATTTCTTTTCGTTTACTGTGTACCCCCAGGCAACTTAACTTTTTTACAAACGCCAGATGCTTTAGAAGAATGTCCTTGCTCTCTGCTTGAATCCAGGTACAGATAAATTTGAATTCCTTTGTCTGCAAAATGCAATTACTGGTGCCAGGCACTTTGTGAAGACCCTGGGTGCAGTAGATAAACCAAAGGGCAGTGCAGAGAATTGGTAAGTGCATTGAACCAGCTATGAATCTGAGGTATCTTCTGCAGTTTTGTCTGATAGGGACATGCAGATATGCCTCCTTGAGGTCCAAGGTCATGAGCCAAGCTTTCTTGCCCAGCATGGGAAGAAGCTGCTGTAGTGTCAACATTTTGAATTTCGGAACATCCAGGTAAGTTTAGAGACGAAAGATCCAGAATGGGCCTCCAGGCTTTGTCCTTTCTGAGTACCAGAAAGAGTTGAGTAAAATCCTTGTCCTTGCTCCTGTGATGGTACCTTTTGAATAGCTCTCATATCCATGAGTGCTGTAATTTGTTTTTGAGCCTCTGCCCATTGATTTGGTGGCAGATTTGGCATTCCTTTTGACCTTGGCAGAGTGTGAAAGTGGAACCTGTAACCTTGAAATACAATGTTGAGAACCCATTTGTCTTTGGTGATCATTTGCCAATTGTGGTGGAAGTGTGCCAGTTTTCCTCCCAAGGGGGCTGCCAAGAGAGTTTTGTTTGGCAGCTGTAGTGGGAAGTCATTGGAGCTGCTTTTTATATGGTTGGGGCCTGTCTTCCCCTTCTTTCTGGCCTGATCCAACCCATTGTAGAGGCCTTAAGGACCTTGTGTTTGACCTCTACCTCTTGGACGTCTGTATCTTCCCCTTTGAGGTCTAATTGGAAAGGACCAATTCTTAGTTGGCCAGTTTCTGCTAAATCTAGGAGGCTGAATCTGTAAGAAATCCTTCACTGTTTGCATAGATTTTGCCTCATCCTCCATTTTCTTTAATACCGCTTCTGCCTTAACTCCAAACACATGGTGCTGCAAAGTTGCATCCAGTAATTTGCTTTAACATGATCTGGTAACATATGTTCTTTTAACCAAGCATGTCTTCTAATGACAGAGCCTGCAACTGCTGCTCTGCAGGAGGCCTCTAGAGAATCAAAGCCACATTGCAAAGTATGATTTCCCACTTGTTCAGCTGCATGCAATAAATCCTGCATTTCTTTAAAATTAGGAGGATCGGATTCTGGAAGCATTGTTTGTTTTAACTGAGACAGTAAAAATTGCTGATATTTTCGCATGTAAAACTGGCAATTTAAGGCTCTCATTGCTAAAGTTGCAGACGTATATACTTTCTTTCCCCAGCTGTCTAATGCTCTGGAATCTCGTCAGAGGGAACTGGATTCTTGGCTGATGAGGCCTTAACCCCTTTGGGTCCCTGAGAAATAGTTTCAGGGTCAGCTACAGGGCTTTTATACAGAATTTGTGAGAGTCAGGGACTCTGGTATCTGTTAGGCTTAACAGGGGCTGGAGGTGAGGAATCAGGATTTAAGCTGGATTCAGTATACACATCATCCACAATATCTAACACTGGCAGAATAGCAAGGGGTCTGTGTTGAGGTAATAAAGTCTGCGCCTTTTCTTGGATTCTGAATAATCCTGGCCTCCCCAGTGGAAATGCTCCCTCATGGTATGTAGGGTTTCCACAAAGGAGTAGTCCTCAGGCGGTGAGGCTGATGGAATGGATTCCTCAGCATCAGAATCCTCATAAGGGCGTAAAGAATATCCTAGGTCTGAGGATGAATCAGAAGAGATGGACACCTGATCGGATGAGTCCGTCTGCATCCTGTCTATGCCTTTTATCAGGAGGGGGATGGGACTCCCTGATCAGAGTGTTTAGGTCTTCGGCCATTTTGAGCATTTGTTTTAGACATGGAGGCCTGTCCTGGAGAATGCTGTGTTTCTTTGATTTTAAAGGAGGCTTAGACTTGGCTGAGGGTTTACTGCTTAACTGAGTAGGTCTGAAGACACCCTCTGAAGCTGTGGGTTGCTCAGCTACTCCGGATCCCTCTGAAGGGTTAGTTTCGGTAGGCTGAATAACTTCTGCGTCCGAAGACCCAGCCATCTCCAGGTGGGAGTCAGAGGTGGCCTGTGGTTCTACAGAAGCGGTAGTCAGGGGCTGCGAAGGTGCCTCGCTAAAAACCGGCGAGTGGCTTAGAAGAGGCTTAGTCAGTTTTGGGCCTCGGATGCCTATCCTTGTCTTTGTGCTTTTTGTGTATTCCGGTAGTCGGAAGTTCCTAAGGCATGGTATAAATAAATTTTCTACCAAAATAATGTTGGGCAAAATCAAACGGACGTTTAGTGCCGCTTGTTAAACCTAGCACAAAACAGACCAGTGACGTCATGGTCCAGGCCAAGGCATGGGATACAATAGGAATGGAAATCCTTATGAGATATTTGCTTCCCACAAGAGATACAGTTATCAACTTTTACTGACATTGGTCTGGGGCAAGAAAAAGTTTCCCCAACGGGGTACTTAGCTTTGTAGAAGACTTCGGTTCTGGATTCGGAATGAAAATCTCAGGAAACAGCCAACTGGCACTTGCGAACTGCTTTTGCTTCGGGCACCGCGCGGCTAGAAAATGGCGTCGGCTGCATCTTGTAAACCCCTGTCGCACTGACGTCAGGGAGGAGGCGACAGCAACAGATGCTGGACCAAGACTTTGGAACTCAGGCCGATTGGGGAACTGCCTGATGGCAGAATAACCCAAGTGTAATGACTGCAGCAGTGTTACACGAACATCAGGCTCTATATTGTGCCTTGTTGTTGCAGGTCTGACAGAATTTGTGGTAGGAGATGGCATTTTTTTTGGGGGGGGTGGAATGCCCTTCCAGAGGGGAATTTGTTTCCAGGACAGAAAGTATCCTTTTTGAATAATGGTCAATACCCATTGGTCTGTTGTAATTTTCTGCCAGAAGGGGAGACAGTGGGGTAAGGAGAACTGAGAGGGGCAGATGAGCAAGGCAGTCACGCATTATTAGGACCTCCCCTGTCCTGAAAGGGTTGTCTAGGCTGAGGAGGTGGGCCAGTGGGCCTGGAAGAGGAATGTCTTCTAGTTCCTCTTCTGGGTCTGGAAGAGGAGGCAAAAGAATGCGGGTTACACCTAACAAAGATGGTCTTAGCCGGGTAGTTCCTGTAAAATTTGGGTATAGGGGATACCAGGAGATGTTTAACATCTTGTAATTCTTTGCTTTTTTCTTGCAGATTTTTAAATAGGTCTGCAGACTGCTTTCCAAAGAGGAAGTTGTGATCCATGGGGGCGTCCAAGACTTTGGACTTTCTGGCAGATTCTGTAGTCTAAGCCAGGAATATCTCCCAAGGACAGATGCTGATGCTGCAGAGCAAGCAGAAGCTTCTGCAGCATCGTAGCTGCATCTTAAGAGTGTCTAGCCACTTGTAGTGCCAAGGACAATTTGGAGGAGATATCCGTTTTAATGGGACTGTCAGGAATTGAAGCCAGCATACAAAGTGGAGGACGTGTACACCTTCTTGCCCAAACTATCCATGGATTTGCTATCTTTTTCCGTGGGCAATAACAGACTGCTCATCAGGGGCAGTGGAAATCACTGGGTGGCTTTGAGGAATTTTTGTTCCTCTGGCACCTTGCAGAAGTGGTCTGGTCACTTGGGTGCAGAAGGCTTTGAGTCAGGAGTTCTAGAGGCTGCAGTAAAGGCATCCAAGTATGCAGGAAGAACAGGGGCTACAGCTGAAGGGGAGGGGGACTCCACTTGCAGCAGTTCAAAGTATCTTTTTTGGGTTTCTGTCATTTTGAAGTATCCCATTTGAAATAGTCTCACTTTAGTGATGGTTTCACCAAATGTAATGGTCTTCAGGTGGAGAATCCCCTTCCACAGAATCCTCATCAGGAGAGTAACATTCCTTGGGGGAAGCAATCTGGAACACACAAGAGCTGGATTCATCTGAGGAAGAGTAGGTAAATTCATGTTGTTCTTCCTCAAGGATGGGAGCCATGGGAATAGAAGAAGCAGAGGTAGGCCTAGGGCTCAGAGGCAAAGTACAGTTTTGTACCTACCATAAATGTAGATGTCCGATAGGTATGCATCTGCAGTCATAACATATGGGTTGTCCTGCCTCAGGCAGCCCTTCGGTCGGCTGGATTCCAAAGTCTGGGTCTGGCCTCAGCTGATGTCGCACTTTCCCCGACGTCAGAGCGTCTGGGGTATAAAAGCATCAGCAGACACCATCTTCCTCAGTTTTTCTTGCCCCCAGGTGCCCTCTATGAAGGCTAAATTTGGATAAAATGCCAAAAAATTGCAAACATAATGCAAAAATACACACACACACACACACACACACACACACACACACACACACACAAACAAACAAATTCCCCCAGCTAGCTAATGCAGGGGTAAGTACCCTAGGAATACCACAGAGGGGAAGGAGGGAGGGTAAACCTGACTGCAGATGCATACCTATCAGACATCTACATTTATGGTAGGTACAAAACTGTACTATGTCCTTCAAGGATGCATCTGCAGTCATAACATATGGGTAGAATACCATAGCCAATCTGGGGGTGGAGGTACTAAGAAAATGATGGTGTAGTTAAGGGACCCTGCAGGACTGCTGTAGCAAAACCTGATCTGGAGTATAAGGGTAAATTGTAATGCTTGGCAAAAGTATGCACGGAGCTCCATGTAGCAGCTTCTAAAATGTCTTTGGTAGCCACCCCTCTTAGGAAGGCTGTAGTGGTGGCTGTGGCTCTCATGGAATGAGGCCTAATATTCGCAGGAACAGTCTTTCCATGAAAGGAGTAGCAAAAGCGAAAGCAATTTCCTATCCATTTTGAGACTGTCTGTTTGGAAATTGCTTTTCCTTGTGTCCCAGCAGCATATGCTACAAACAGTTGGTCAGTCTTTCTGTAACTTTTAGTTCTGTCCAAATAGTAGCGTAATTGTCTGTGGATATCCAGAGTGTGTAGAAGTTTCTCCCCTTTATTTTGTGGATTTGGGAAGAATGTGGGCAAATGAATTGCTTGGTTCAAGGATACTCTAGATACCACCTTTGGCATAAAAGTTGGGTTGGTTCTTAATGAAACTCTTGTCCTGATGAAAAATAAGAAATGGCTGGACTGCCATTAAAGCTTGTAACTCAGATACTCTTCTTGCTGAAGTTATGGCCAGAAGGAATGCTGTTTTCCAGGATAGAAACTGGATCTGCCGATGCTGCTGGTTCAAATGGAGAAAGTGTTAGTTTTTCCAGCACAAAGTTAAGGTCCCAAGTAGGCAAAGGTGGTCTCCTTGGAGGATTGATGTTTTTGATTCCTCTGAGAAATTGTCTTGAGAGGATGCGAGAAGACAGGAGGATTTACATTGTATTCTGCTGAAATTGCTGAGGCATGTATTTTAATGGAAGAATAAGACAGGCCATTGTGGAACAATTCTACTAAATATTCCATTATGTGTGACATGTTCATCACTGTCACATCAAGGCCTTTTGTTGTGTTCCAAATGAGAAATCTTTTCCATTTTGCTGAGTATGCCTTCCTTGTGGAAGGGCGGCGAGCTTCCATAATAATGTCCTTTACCCTCTGGGATAAGCTGTCCTGGGAAGGAGTCATGGTATCCTCCAGGCAGTTAGCTGCAAGGTCTTTAGGTTGGGATGCAGGATCTTGTAATTGTTCTGCGTCAGAAGAAGAGGCCATAATGGGAGAGGCCACGGTTTAGTCTGTGATAAGCTCTTCAACAGTGGGTACCAATGCTGCCTTGGCCAGTCTGGAGCTATCAGAATCACTTTTGGCTGTTCTGCCCTGATCTTCAGTAAAACCTTGGACAGTAATGGGATTGGTGGGAAAGCATAGACTTTTCGGGCTTTCCAGCTGAGAGAGAGAGTCCACCTTGCATGCTTGTGGATGGTATGTCCTTGTGCAAAAAATTTTCAGTTGATTGTGGGGTGAGGCGAACAGATCTATCTCGGGCCTTCCCCATGTCTGTGTTATGAGTGAGATGTCTGGGTGCAGCATCCATTCGTGTGCATCCGTGGTAGTTCTGCTTAGGCTGTCTGCCAGAGTATTGTCTTTTCCTGTCACGAATTGGGCCTGTAGTTTTATACTGAGTTTCAAACAAAGATCCCATAGATTCATAGCCAGTCTGCATAGAGGGTAGGAGTGCGTGCCCCCTTGCTTGTTTATGTACCACATAACTGTGTTGTCTGTCCTTATTAGCAGGTGGCCTTGAAGGCAAGGCTTGAAAGCCTCGATTGCATACATCACTGCCAGCATTTCCTTTTGGTTTAATGTGCATTTGCAGCCGACCTTGACACCATAGCCCTTGGATACATTTGTCCTCCATGTGTGCTCCCAAACCTCGGTCTGAAGCGTCCATGGTGATGGTTTGATTTGTTTTTGGTTTGAAGAAAGGCAACCCTCTGTTGGTCTAGCAGGCTAGGGCCCACCACAGGAATTCCTTTTGAAGGCAAGGTATGATTGGAATCAGAGTTTCTAAGCTGCGACTGTGCTGAGTCCATACACTCCTTAGGTACCATTGCAATCTTCTCATATGTAGCCTGGCTTGTGGAATTAGTATTATGCAGGATGCCATGAAACCCAGGGCCTGCAGGATTTTCCTTGCAGTTAGCAGAGTTTGTCTGGTCAGATTCTTGAAGTAACCTGGTAGTTGTTTCTGTTTTTCTTCTATGAGAAAGGCCATTTGGGTAGTTGTATCTAGATCTGCACCCAAAAAGGTTATCCTTTGGGATGGCACAAGTCTTGATTTTTGGATGTTGACTGTGTATCCCAAGGCCTGTAAGTAGCTGGATTGCATAGTCCAAGTCCTTTAACAATTTTGTCTTGCTGTCCACTTGTATCAGGCAGTCGTCCAGATATGGGTAGATTTGAATCCCCTGAAGTCTGCAGTGTGCAATTACTGATGCCAGGCATTTCGTGAATACTCTGGGCGCAGTAGATAAGCCAAAGGGCAATGCTGAGAATTGATAATGCTCCGATCCTGCAAGAAATCTGAGGTGTCTTCTGCAACTTTGTCGAATGGGGACATGCAGGTATGCCTCCTTGAGATCTAGAGTCACCAGCCAAGACTCCTTGCCCAGCATGGGAAGAAGCTGTAGGGTCAGCATCTTGAATTTCGGCACAATGAGGAAAGTGTTCAGTGCGGACAGATCGAGAATAGGCCTCCATTGATTTTCTTTCCTTGGAACAAGGAATAGCCTTGAAAAAACCTTGGCCTTGTTCTGAGAGAGGAACCTTCTCTATGGCTTTCACTTGTAGTAATTTGGTGATTTGCTTCAAAGCCTCCGTCCTCTGATTTGGTGGCAGGTCTGGCATTCCTCTTCTTTTTGGCAATGTGTGGAAATGGAACCTGTATCCTTTGTCTATTATTTGCAATGTCCATGAGTCCCTTGTAATGTAATGCCAATTTTCTGAAAATAAAGAAAACTTTCCGCCCAATAGTGCTTCTAATTGAGCCCTGGTTGGCGGAGTCAAAAATAAGTCATTGTGTTTGTCCGGGTGTAGCAGTTGTTGCTGTTCCTGCACTACCTCCCTGGTTGGGTGGCTGCCACTGACGGCCTCTGTGGTGGCCTCTAGCTTGCCCCCTACCTCTGGTACGCCTGTTCCTGCCTCTCTGTGATCTGTCTGAGTCTGGAAAGGACCAATTCTTAGTAGGCCAATTTCTGCTGAATCTCGGTGGTTGTACCTGCAGAAAGTCCTTGACTGTTTGCACAGATTTTGCCTTTTCTTCAAACTTCAAGACCTCCTGGGCCGTGGAACCAAATAATTTTTGTTTTTCCATTGGAGCATCCAGGAGCTTAGCTTTAACATGGTTCGGTAGAGATTGTTCCTTCAACCAGGCATGCCTTCGTATAACTGCCCCTGTCATTGCTGACCTACATGAAGCTTCCAGTGCATCATAGCCACATTGCAGAAAATGGTTGCTAACCTGCTGTGAGTTATGTACCAGATCCTGAAGAGATTTACGGTCAAGGGGCTCAGAGGAAGAAAGTTTCTTATACAATTCATCTAACAAATACTCTTGGTACTGAATCATATGGAATTGACAATTTAATGCCCTCATAGAAAGAGTTGCAGAAGTATAAACTTTCTTTCCCCATCGCTCTAAAGCTCTAGATTCCCTTTCAGAAGGTAAAGGATTTTTAGCAGTGGCAGCTGCAACCCCTTTAGGGCTCTGTGAAATGGTTTCTGGATCTGTGGTGTGGGCCTTGTACAGGTGAAAATGAGAATCCGGGACCCTGTAGTACCCATCAGGTTTGGCAGGAGCCGGTGGGAGAGTATCAGGGACAGTACTAGCATCAGAGTACACATCAATAACATTCAACACAGGAGGTATAGCCAAAGGCCTATGCTGAGGCACATGTAAAAAGGTCCTTAATCTTTTTCTGGAATCAGAAAATTCCTGGCCCTGCCACTGGAAATGCTCTCATAGAATGCAGCGTCTCACCAAAAGAAAACTCTTCAGGAGGGGAGGCCGAAGGAATGGATTCTTCAGCATTAGAATACTCGTAGGCCGAATAAGCCTCCTGCTGGTGCTCTGACAACACGGATTCATCCGTAGACTCATCTGAAGAGTGGGGGTCAGAGGGCTCAACCCTGGGCCTTTTGTCTGGAGGTGGAAGAGAGCCCCTGTCCGGGTGAGGTTGAGAACCTCTAATTAAGGAGATAAGGTCCTCTGCTAGGCTGAGGATTTGAGTGCTGGTAGAGGGCCTCAGAGGTAGACCTGGGAGGCACAGCTTTGGCTAGTTTGGCAGCTTTAGCCCTAGAGAAGGCCTTAATGGACATGGATGCAGGGGGTCTGGCTGCACCACGTGCAGGGGTGGACTTGTCTAAAGGAATGGTGTCGGACATGCCCTGGACACCGGTTTCCGTAGGTAGTTCAATAACCGACTCGGCCGGAGCCTCTGAAGCAGAGGTAGTCGGTTGTAAGGTTTCGGCAACAGGAAGCACTGAGGACTCTGTTTCAGCCGAAACAGACACACTCGCGGTAGGCCTGACCGAGGTTTCAGCCGAAACCGCGGGCCGCGAGGGTCGGTCCTTGTCCTTCCGTTTAACTACATGTGAAGTCAGAGTCTGACGGCATTATATATGCAAAGTTAGCCCCAAAATATTCCTCTGCAAACTCCGACCGACGCCTAAGCGTTCGTCGGTTGAAGGAAGCACATGCAGAGCAGGCTGAGACGTCGTGGTCTGGGCCTAAGCAAGGGAGACAGTAAGAGTGGAAATACTTATGAGGTATTTGTTTCCCACAAGTTAAACAATTATTTACTTTATCTGACATCGGCTG
The DNA here is from genome assembly GCF_019279795.1 of Protopterus annectens. NCBI lineage: Eukaryota > Metazoa > Chordata > Ceratodontiformes > Protopteridae > Protopterus > Protopterus annectens. The sequence continues at coordinate 606,894,128 of NC_056739.1, forward strand.
AGGCAAGAAAGAGTCCCCAACGGGGTACTTAGCTTTTTCGAAGTCTTCGGTAGCTGAATCAAAGGAGCTGGCCGACCGGCACTTGCAAACTGCTTCTGCTTCGGGCACCGCGCGGCAAGCAAGACTGAGGAAGATGGTGTCGGCTGATGCTTTTATACCCCAGACGCTATGACGTCGGGGAAAGTGCGACATCAGCAGAGGCAAGACCCAGACTTTGGAATCCGGCCGACCGAAGGGCTGCCTGAGGCAGGACAACCCATATGTTATGACTGCAGATGCATCCTTGAAGGACATCGTAGTTGTGGATGAGGCAGAAGGCCTAAGGGCCATAAATGCCTGCAAAAGAGAAGAGGTGAAGTTCTCCCAATCTGAAGGGGCTAAAGAAGCAGGCGCAATATGTTTTTTTCTGCTTCTTTTTGGTTGGAGTCTGTCTAGAGCTGGGTTTGGTAGTGGCTGCATCAGAGGTTTGGATCCCGATTGAAGGAACCACCAAATCTAGATCCCCTCAACATAGACGGGCATCTGTGTCTGAGAAAGCTCCGTGGATGTGCCGGACGTCGGTGGTGCAGCAGCTTCCGCGAGGGAGGTCGATGAGCAGACAGATTTGCAGAGCACTCAACTCCATCGGTAGTTGGTGAGGTGTCCAGGTGCGAAGCGGCAGGCGATGAAGACCTAGGCATCTTGGCTGGCCTCCAAAGTGGGATCCAGCCTGCCAGCCGTTTGAGGTGTTGGTCTTCTAAGTAAAGGTTTAAAGCTGCCAGACTGCTATGTAAGGTCTTGGGCAAAAAAGATTTACAAATAGGGCAGGCGTTATTGATAGTGTTCCCAGCCTAAGTAGAAAATGCATTTGTCATGGGTGTCCTTATGGGGAATTTGGCGCCTGCACTGGCACTTTCCCCTTTTACCTGACATCAGCTGAAAGCTACAACCAAGCCTAAACAATGCGAAAGATCGGTAAAAAATTAGAAATGCAAAAAACCCAACTGGTTACTCATCTATAATCGATCCGACTTCGAGAGCGATCGTACAATACGAAGTAGTCTGCGGCTGAAAAGTTCTGAGGATTGTGCATACAGACGTCATACTTAAGGTCCCTGGTTTATGGCCCTACGTAACTGTCCCGATGAATTCCAGGCTATGAACTGGACAAAGTTTCGATTTGGCAAGATTTATCATAATGTCCAAAGTGTTGGAAATCTGGAGCAAAGTCCCTGACATGCTGAAGTTGATGCTTGGATGAAGCAGTTAGAAGTCAACTGTCCACCTGGAATCCTTCAGTCTCAAGTGAGATACGGCTACTGCCATACACTGGATAAACACCCTGGGGGGCTGCGGCGAGTCCAAACAGCAGTGCTCTGAATTGGTAATAACTGTCTCTTGGCTGAAAGCGGAGAGGTCTTCTGGAACGTCTGTATTTTAATAGGATAGTACACATCTTACAGACTTGAGAGCATATCCAATCATCTTTGTATTGAAAAGGCAGGATGAACTGGACCGTGACCATTCAGAACTTTGCTATTTTACATACACTGATTCAATTTGCTTAGATCCAAAATGGATCAGAGATCCACGTTTTCTTTGGCACTAAAACTGAATAAGTTTCCAATCCTATTTGATAATTTTGGGACTTTCTTCTAGCAGCTTTTGAATTTCTTGCGCTGTGGCCTTCCACTGACTGGGTGGAACGTTGGGAAGTTTCTTCCTTTCATGAGGAAGAGAAAATGGTATGAAACAGCCTCCAGATATTCTTGGCACCCATGAATCTTGAGGCTTGTCAAGGTGTCTAGAGAGAACGGACCACAGACCGCATCCAGAGTAGGGCAGTCAGGCAGCACTTCAGGAGTACTGATAAGGCCCATATGAAAAAATCTCTAAAGCCCTACTTTTGCGGGCCTCCTCTGCCTCTAGGGCAACATCTGCCATTAAAATTTTCGCCTTTGCCTCTGGAGGAATTTTCTTCAATCCTAGAATGGTCCAAGAGATTTACAGAACCACATTTTCTTTCTGCTTCTTAGAGAAGGTCTACAGAGGCGTAGAAAATTTGATCCCTATGGTACACAGGGTCTTTCCATTTTTTTTGCTGCTGCCAAGTGCATCCTTTGATGGCCCAAACAAAGTGCCATTGAATGGGGCATTAATAAAAGTGGTCTTAAAAAGCTCTGCAAAGTTGCAGTCTCATCCAGGTAGGTCTCCTTTAGGTACCTTCAGTTGAGAGAGAGATTAACCTCATCAAAGCATTTGATATGGATATAAAAAAAAGTGGCCAGTTTATTTTAATTTATATTTGTTGCCTGGGAGTGTCTCACTGGACGTAGGTCCATTTTCAGTGGAGGCCCGGGGAGAAAAGCTCCATAGTTAAAATAAACAGACAGTTACATTGGATTACATAGCGAACAACAATTTACATAGCAATTACTTACAACATCTTTACAGATGAAGAACATAGTACATCAGTAGACAAAATCTTTATCTGTGAAGTACATAACAGACATTAACAAATGTTACAAGAAGTTCCTGCTGTATAATAAGTACTGGCTTATGAGCATCTGAGCTTGCTATAATCAAGGTAGTGGAGTGGAAAGAAAGGTAGTGGTTGGATGGGGAGGGTGATAGAGTGCGAGTTGCAAGGGCATAGCCAGCATGTTCTGAGATGCGCTTTTAGTAAAGTTTTGAAGTGGGTGCATGATGGTATGGAGGTAATTGTGGGTGGGAGGGAGTTCCATAATTTGGCTATGGTGCAAGAGAATAGTGCTTCACCAGCAGAGTTATTGGCTTTAGTGATCTGCAAGTGATTTTTGTTGATGGATCTTAGTGGTCTGGTGGTGCGATAGGGTTGGAGTAGATTCTGGAGGGATGGGACATTTAGTGGATGATTTACTAGTTTGTGGGCAAGTGAGAGTTAATACCATTGAAGGAGGTAAGGGAGTTCAAGCAAGCCCAGTTCAGCAAGTGAGACAGTGGTGACTACAGTAGGATGCCCCTGTGGTGAATTTAAGATGTTCTCTTGAAATCCGCAGATGACATGGATTCAGACAGCATTTGAAAGTTCTTTAAATCTCACTTAAGTCTAGTAAAATGTGCCAGACAGTTAAGTGACCTCAGTGCAAAGGCAGCCAAGGTAAACACCTGCTTTGCAAATCTCTCCAATGCTCTAGACTCTCTACTGGGTGGCTGAACAGTACAGCTCTGATCTGCTAAACCTTAGTGGCTGCTGCCACCACCACAGCATCAACTGAGACTCCTTTGCTCCCAGTGAGGTCTGTCCACAGCTGGTGCCAAAAATTTGTCAGGGGGCTTGCGAATGGGGTTGACAGCATCTGGCTCCTTCCATGCCTTGCAGAAAACTAGATCAATTAGTTCATCCACTGGGTGGGGTGACCCAAGACATACATGAGCCACAATCAAAAGCCTCAAGGAATGCAGATTATTTGGGAGGAATGTGGGATGACCAACCACCTGTTTCAGTCTGGAACCTTGCAAAATTGTCAGTTTTAAGAGGGCAAGAAGAGTACAGTTGTGTACCTACCATAAATGTAGATGTTAGTGTGTATTCACTGTTGCAGTCATTACAATTGTGTTATCCTGCTGGCAGGCTACCCGCAGACTGCCTGAATTCCAAAGTCCTGGTCCGGAGTCCGTTGCTGTCACCTCCTCCCTGACGTCAGTGCGCCAGGGGTATAAAAGATGCAGCAGACGCCATTTTCTTCAGTTTTTCTTGCCCCAGATGTCAGGTGCCCCCAAAAGGGTAGGCTAATTTATGCCAATAAACATGCATGCAGTAAAGTAAGCCTACCTTCATCTACAAGCAAATACACCACATAGGTTGTATAGAATAGAGAAGTACTTAGACCCAGCAAAGGAAAGGGGGATGGTGGGTAACCTGGACTGCAACAGTGAATACACCAACGTCTACATTTATGGTAGGTACACAACTGTACTATGTTCATAGTGTTTCACTCTTGCAGTCATTAAAATTGGGTTGAATCCCAAAGCTATGGTTGGGCGGCTGGAGCTAAATAGGATTAGGAGAGGCTAAGAGGCCCTGCAGAACTGCAGTGGCAAAGCCTGCTCTAGATTTAGAGTAGAGAGGTAAGTGATAGTGCTTTGTAAAGTGTGCACTGAACTCCAAGTTGCAGCGTCTAAGATGTCTTTGGTTGGTACTCCTCTGAGGAAGGCTGCTGAAGTGGCTGCTGCTCTGGTTGAATGTGGCCTAATGTCCTTAGGCACTGATTTGCCATGCTGTGAATAGCAGAAACGAATGCAGTGGCCTATTCATTTTGAAATAGTCTGCTTTGAGATAGCCTTTCCTTGTAATCCTGCAGCATATGCCACTAGAAGTTCTTCAGTTTTTCTGAAAGCTTTGGTTCTGTCCAAGTAGAAGCATATCTGCCTGTTAATGTCCAAAGAATGCAGAAGTCTCTCACCCTTATTCTGTGGGTTTGGATAAAAAGGTAGGCAAATGAACTGCTTGATTCAGGGCCACACTGGACACTACCTTAGGCATAAATGTCTGGTTTGTCCTCAGAGAAACCCTGTCCTGATGGAAAATGATAAAGGGTTCCACAGCCATGAGTGCCTGTAACTCAGACTCGTCTTGCAGAGGTTATTGCTAGGAGCAAAGCTGTTTTCCAAGATAAGAATTTTATATCCGCTGTAGAGGCTGGTTCAAAAGGAGGCAGTGTGAGTTTTTCCAAGACATAATTTAGGTCCCATGCAGGTATTGGTGCTCTCCTTGCGGGTCTTATGTTTTTGGCCCCTCTGAGGTACTGCCTTAGTAATGGATGAGAGAATAGAGGTGGTTCTGTAATGTAGTGAGCTGAAACGGCAGAGGCATGAATCTTAATTGTGGAAAAGGATAGGCCTTTGTCCAGCATCTCAGTTAAGTACTGTAAAATCTGAGGAATATTTGGTGCAATTGTGTCAATTCCTTGTGCCTGGTTCCAAGCACAGAATCTCTTCCATTTTTCTGCATAAGATTTTCTGGTGCTAGGCCTCCTGGCCTCCAAAACAACATCTATCACTGCTTTAGACAGAGGCGTGTTTTGAATGGTTACATTATCCACCATGCTGCCAGGTTTAAGGTCCCGAGTTGGCTGTGCAGGATCTGTTTTGTTGAGTCAGTAAGTGAGGAATTTGAGGCAATGTTCAGGTTGGGCATTGAGACAAGCTCATTAGGATTTGGTACCAGTGCTGGCGGGCCAGTCTGGGGCACCATCATTTTTGGCTTCTCTCGTTTGACATTTAGGAGTACCTTGGGGAGGAGAGGCAGTGGGGGAAAGGCATATACTGTTAAGTTTTTACAGATGAAAGACAGAGCGTCCACTTTCCATGCTAGCTTGTGATAAGTCCTTGTGCAGAATTTCTGCAGTTGGCAATTGTGAGGCGAGGCAAAGAGGTCTATGTCCGGGCATCCCCATTTCCTTGTTATCATGCTGAAGACTTGTGGATCCAATTTCCACCCGTGGGGATCCATTAGGTTTCTGCTTAGTCTGCCAGATAATTTATCCTTCCTGGCAGGTACTGTGCTTGCAGATGTACTTGGTAAGTCAATGCTGTGTCCCACAAAGTCATGGCTAGTCTGCAGAGGGGGTAGGAATGTGTGCCTCCCTGCTTGTTTATGTACCACATGACTGTAGTATTGCCCGTCTTTATCAATAGTGGTCCTGGATGAAGTAGATCCTTGAAGGCTGTCAGGGCATTCTGAACTAGCATCTCTTTCACTGAGCTTAAAAACCTCAGCTTTGGCCAGCTAAGAACTTGGTTATATTCAACTGGACGTATAAGAGATTTTAAGTACCTTTATCTGCACTTTTTTTTAAAAAAATACAGTATTTAATTTGATTTAAACTGTGTTGAAGGAATATTTAACTCAAGTGGCAGTTATTCTGCTCTTTAGTAACTTGAACTGAAGCTAGTGTGTTATTTGCTAGTAATTATAGGTGTGGGGGTAGCCACATTCTTTGATTTCCTGTCCTTGCCTTTTTAAGTGGTGCATTGTGAAATTTTTATTGCTTAAAAACCTCAGCTTTGGCCAGCTAAGAACTTGGTTATATTCAACTGGACGTATAAGAGAATTTAAGTACCTTTATCTGCACTTTTTTTTTTTTTTTTTTTTTTTAATAAAAAACAAACAGTATTTAATTTGATTTAAACTGTGTTGAAGGAATATTTAACTCAAGTGGCAGTTATTCTGCTCTTCAGTTATTCCCACCCACCCTCCCTGTTTTTGTTTTGGTGTTAATCTTGGTGGCCTTGAAACTGCCCGCCCCTCAGCCTGCCTCTGGGCCCATCTCATCTGCTCACTCAACTGAGTGCAGTGAGATCATATTCTGATTTCAGGCACTCCTACTGTGTACAAAGAGAGCATCTGGGAAACTGACAAAAAAAAAATAAGCTTATTTCCTGCCTTTCCTGTCAAGTGATATAGACTATTTGTAGGCTTCTGAGCCCCCAGGCCCTTCTGTGTTTGAGAGAAGCCTTCTAGCTTGTTTTTTTTTTCTTATAACTAGCCAGTTTTCTAGTTTCAGCACTCAATTCTGTTTCTTTGATCTCAGCACTTGCTCAGATAAAAAAAAAAAATGTATCTGCTTTTACTGTACTTGTGTTTCTACCTACTTCATTTTACTTTTGCATCATCTTAAAAATACTCAATTGTATTTATTACTGCTTGGTGTAACTCATTCTAAGCCTTTTGGTTTAAACACTTGGGCTTCGGACCAGTTGTTTTGCACTGAGAGGGTTTGTGGTCTGCACTGTTGTGGCAGAACAGGTAGCTTACATCCTTCTAGGTTGGGAACTGCTGATTGAGGGCTCAGTGTCTGTTATTCTAAAAGTGTATTAATTCTGGTTTACGCACTTGGGCTTTCAGGCCAGTTATTTTACATTAAGAGGGTTCGTGGTCTGCACTCTTGTGGGAGGAGAGGCTGGACTCTGCCTTTCTGAGCTGGGAATTTCTGGTTAAAGGCTTATAGTGCATGCATATCTGAACTGCTCCTTACCGAAGTTGGTGCGCCTTGTTTGCTGTGGCATAGACTGGATTCGGGCCTGCTGGATCTAGCTTTGTTTGTGTAAATTGAGCACTAATCCAGACATTCTCTAAAGTATTCAATTGTATTTATTACTGCTTGGTTGTAACTTGATTAAAGTGTAGCTATCATTCTAAGTCTTTTGGATTAAGCACTTGGGCTTCATACCAGTTGTTTTACATTAGGAAGGTTTGTGGCAAGCACTGTGGTGACAGGACATCCTTCTAAGTTGGGAACTGCTGATTGAGAGCCCAGTGTCCAAGGGTATTAGTTCTGGTTTAGGCACTTGGGCTTCAGGCCAGTTATTTTACATTAAGAAGGTTCGTGGTCTGCACTCTTGTGGGAGAAGAGGCTGGACTCTGCCCTTCTGAGCTGGGAATATCTGGTTGAGGGTTTATAGTGCCTGAATATTTGAACTATCTTACTGAAATTGGTACACCTTGTTTGCTCTAGCATAGACTAGATCCAGGCCTGCTGTATCTAGCTTTGTTTACATGCTTGTTTGTTTGCTTATTTCCCTGGAAGCTAATTCCACCTAATACGCGGCTTCACAGCGCTTCTGTGGATCACTAGTGATATCTGCATTGCTTACTGTACTAGTTCCTTGTTTCACTTGAAAGAAAGTTACTGTTTGTTGTTTTTGCATTTAGTTACTTGTAACACATTGCACTCAAGTTACCTGGCACTTGCTCACTAAAGCAATTATATAAGTCAGCACTAAAAATTAAAAGCACTACACCCTCACTCCCCACTGGCCCTTGTTTTCAATTAAGGAATTCCCAATATTATTCTAGCATGTCCAAAGGTCAGTTGTCAATCTCCTCTCTGGTCCAGCTGGTGAATCTGGGAATCTTGAGGCAATGTTATAACTGCCTCATGTACACAGACAACCCTCTCCTCCTCCCACATAACATAAATACTTGCAAGAGATGCAGCTATTTAGCCAAACTGGAGGCTGAGCTCTCTCAACTCAGGACTGGCAAGACCAGACAGGAGGAGAAGGCAACTACACACACCACAAAACCAGCCTCACATAATGCTACCACACCACTGAATCAAACACAAACACACAAAGACATACTCGGAGGCTCCGAGTAAAAATTTACCTAAACAGCAGAGGCCTCCAAAGCAGACACCCAAACAACTGCTACATCAAGACACCCCACAAGCAACACATAAACCACAAAAGCAGTGTGCAAAGCAGTCACAGCCCTTAAGGCCAAATACAACACCAAATATACTTGTCATAGGTGACTCCATAGTCAGACACACTGACGTCCCACTCACCAGGCTGAACAAGGAGAGGGTCACAGAAAGCTGCCTATCGGGTGCTAGAATCCGCCACATAACACAAGCACTCTGGTCACTCCACGGGAAGTGCAAATATGACAGTCATTGTCCATGCTGGTGTGAACGACCTGAGACGTACCTCCCTGGACTACATGGAGAGACAGAGGAGCTCTGATTATGTAGCCCAGGCAGGTAGGACCCTGAGCAGTATCCTTCCTTCACCAAGAATGATGCCACAATATAGAGACAAGATGATCAGCTTTAACAATTGGCTTAATGTCTGGTGTCATTCAAAGGGGATCCAGTGTCTGCCTGGGACGACATGCTTGACAAGCCACGCTGCTTCGCAAGGGACGGCTTGCACCTGTCACCCCTGGGATTCCTGATATTGGCTAAGGCTCTTGCCACCCCCATAGTGCCTTTAGTCAAGGCTCAAATTCTAAACCTACCACCCTAGAAAACAAAAATGGGAAGAAGTGAGGGTAATGCTGCTCAATGCCAGAAGTCTAAATCTCAAAATGCACGCACGAGGCCCTTCTCAGTATGGAGAACATCGATGTCTGTGCTGTAACTGAAACCTGGTTCAAGGCTCCTGAGAGCACCCCGGCACTATTAGCTTTTACCTCATATCATGCGTTCCGGCCCCAAAACCCAGACCACACCACAAAAGGAGGGGGTGTATCCATATTCATAAAGGATACCCACACCTCCAGGTTGGTGGCAATGCAAGCTTGGAAACCATCCAGGTGCAACTAACCATAGGCAAAACTGCTCTACAAATTGTAGCATGCTACAGGCCACCCTCTCAAACTCAGGAACCCCACACAGCCTTCCTGAAGACACTGGAGGGTATAAATGTATCTCCAAACACCATCATACTGGGTGACTTCAACTACCCGAATATAGACTGGGAACATTACTCAAGCCCTAACTTTCTAGCCCAACGGTTCCTGGAGTTCATAAATTCAAATGCCATGGAACAGCTAGTCACTGTTCCCACGAGAGGAGAAAATATACTAGATCTCATTATCACAAACATGGGGACAAAATGCTCCACACCGGAAGTATATCCCTGATTGGTGAGATCTGATCATAAACTAAAATCCACATCCCGCCCCCACCCCAAACAAAAAAGACCACAGTGAAGAACTTCTCTAAAGCAAACTTCACACTACTCAAGACTGGTGTGGTATCCTTCAAGGCCCCTGAGCCAGTGGAAACCACAACCCAAGCTGCGGAAGCCCTTACAAATGCCTTCTATGAACACCTCCAGGACTGCATGGATCAGGCAATCCCAAATAAAACCAAGACTCTTTCCACAAAGGGCAAACGTCCAGTCTGGTGGACCCCAGCCATTAACAAACTTTACAATAAGAGGAGAAAGCTATTACATGATAGAACAAAATCCATAAAACGATAGTCACCCCTGATCATTATTAGTAAAAAATACGAGCACTCAAAATCAACTAAGGCCAATTTTGAGAGAAAAATTGCCATGGATTCAAAGGACAATCATAAGGCCTTTTACAGCTATGTTAGGAACCTGGGTGGAAACTCCCAGATATGCTCAGAATTAGTCCAAAATGATACAAAAATCACTGAACCCACAGACATTGCCAACATACTGGCAGACAGGTTCAGTGCAAGCGCCACCCCTCTCCCCTAAAGGAGAGATAACTATCCCAGCAGAGTGTAGCCTCCCAGACATCTCAAATGCGCAGGTGAAAGCTGCTCTCTAAAGCTAAAAACACAGCATCAATGGGACCGGATGGTGTCCCCGGCTGTGTGCTACACAAGCTAAATGAGGAATTAAACCCGCACACAAGGCAGCTGTTTAATCTCAGCCTTACCACAGGATACGTGCCCAAGGAGTGGCGTACGGCAACTGTGGTCCCACTCCACAAAGGCGGTGTCTCTACGGACCCTGGTAATTACCGCCCCATAAGCTTAACAAGTCTAGTCTGCAAAGCTATGGAGAGGATCATAATGGAGCTCATAAACAAAGATATAGGGGACTTGCAGACATTGGACCCGACCCAGTTTGGCTTAGTCAAGGGCAGATCATGCCTTTTGAACTTGGTCGACTTCTTCGAAACAGTCACCAAGGCCATTGATGAGGGAAAGGCAGTCCATACAGCCTACCTTGACCCTGCAAAGGCCTTCGACACAATACCCCACTCGGGTATTGTAGAAAAACTTACCAGCTTAAATGTAAACCCATATGTCACAAGATGGGTTGCAAACTGGCTTAAGGACAGAACCCACAGGGTTAGAGTTGCTGGCGCCATGTCAGACTCCAAGCCGGTCACAAGTGGTGTCCCACAGGGCTCGGTCCTTGGCCCCCTATTGTTCAGCATCTACTTCTCAGAAGTACAGGCCAACATGGGAGGACTTTGGCTGACAAAGTTTGCAGACGACTGCAAACTGGGCGCCATAGTGGAAAGTGCATCGGACACGGATATCCTTCAGAAGGGACTCACGGAAACAGATAGCTGGTGCCAGAGCCATGGCCTGAAGTTAAACGCCAAAAAATGTAGTCATACCCTTCGGGAAAAACAAGGTAACCCCAAGCTACCATATAGGTGGCAATCCACTAAGCACAGAAGAGGTTATCAGGGACCTGGGGACCCAGGTTGACAGTGGCCTTTTTGACACTCACGTTGCTAAAGTGGTTAGAAAGACCTTCTACATTGCTCACCATCATGAAGGGATTCACATCCAGATCTAGTGAGGTCATTGTTCCCCTGTACTCTTCACTTATCAGACCAATGATAGAGTACAATGCCCCATTCGGGATGTATCTCACCTGACATCTGCAGCAATTGGAGAGACCCCAAAAGTTCCTCACCAAAAGGATAAAGGGACTCCAAAATCTGTCATATGCTGCCAGACTGAAAAAACTCCAGCTCTATTCAGTTGCATACCGTCTGCTCAGAGGTGACATGTGCCTGACATACAAGGCCATGTCCAACCCGGAATTAATTGACATGCTCCACCTCAAAAAATCCAAATCCACCAAAACCACTAGAGCAAGCGACTTAAACCTTAGCACGGATATAAATAGGACGGTGCTGGAGGGATAGACTTATCACTCCCTATGCTGTGGAATAAAATCCCGGTCCATGTGAGGCAGAGCACCTCGCTGGCTCTGTTCAAGAGAAATCTTGACCTGTGGATGGGAGATCATAGGTTTATCCCGGGAATCATCTGTGTCACTGCTGGACAGAGGCACAACAAACTAATGGGCACAGTATTTTTTCATACAAGGGGTGGCGTAAGCCACAAAAATTTGGGCTAGGCTTATAAATGCCTTAGGGCAGATAGCCTAGTATGAACCTATGTAGATGCATTTGGGTTGGGGACCATGTGCCCTGAAAACATCTTCCTGCCATATGGGCCCCCCAGGCATAATCTGATGCATCTGTTAATGTCTGCCTGGCTGTGGGTAAAGTGAAAGGCTGTGTTTCCAGGCTGTGGCAATGTTGAGTCCAAACACTTTAGATACCATTGTAGTTTCCTCATATGCAGTCTTGCATATGGAATTAGCAATATGCAGGATGCCATGAAGCCCAAAGCCTGCAGAATTTTTCTTGAAGATAACTGGGTCTTTAAGAGTTTCTTGAAGATAACTGGGTCTTTGTTGCCAACATTTTGAAATAAGTAGTCAGTAGTCTTTGTCTGGCGTGAGATAAGCCATCTGGGCAGTTGTATTTAAGCTTGCACCCAGGAATATTATCTCGTGAGGGTACCACTTTTGATTTCTTTTCGTTTACTGGGTACCCTAGGCATGTTAGTAATCTTTTTACAAACGCCAGATGCTGTAGTAGAATGTGTCTGTTCTCTGCTTGAATAAGGCAATCATCCAAGTAAGGATAAATTTGTATTCCTCTGTCTGCAAAATGCAATTACTGGTGCCAGGCATTTTGTGAAGACCCTGGGCGCAGTAGATAAGCCAAAGGGCAGTACAGAGAATTGGTAGTGCATTGAGCCAGCTATAAATCTGAGGTATCTTCTGCATGAATGTCTGATTGGGACATGCAGGTATGCCTCTCTTAGGTCTAAAGTCACAAGCCATGCCTTCTTGCCCAGCATGGGCAGAAGCTGCTGCAGAGTCAACATTTTGAATTTCAGAATATCCAGAAATGGGTTTAGAATAGACAGGTCCAGTATTGGTCTCCATGCATTGCCCTTTCTGGGCACCAAGAAGAGTCTTTAGCAAAATCCTTGTCCCTGCTCTTGCTGGCACTTGCTGAATGGCCCTCATGTCCATGAGGGCTGAAACATGTTTTTGAGCCTCTGCCCATAGATTGTGTGGCAGGTCTGGCATTCCGTTTGCCCTTGGCAGGGTGTGAAAATGGAACCTGTAGCCTTGAGAAACTATATTTAGGACCCATTTGTCCTGGGTGATCATGTGCTAATTTTGTGAAAAAAGTGCTAGTTTTCCCCCTAAAGGGGCTGCCAAAAGTTAAGTGCTCGGTGCTGGCAGGGAAAAGTCATTGATACTGTTACCTGTATGGCTGTGATTTATCTTCTCCACTTTTGGAGGTAGAAGCACCCCATTGTTAAGACCTGTATGAGCCCTGGGGCTGGGATCTGCCTCTGGGCAGTCTGTATCTGCCTCTTTGTGGCCTGACACTGGAAAGGACCAGTTCTTTGCAGGCCAGTGCCTGCTAAATCTGGGATGTTGTACCTGTAAGAAATCCTTGACTGTTTGCATAGATTTAGCTTTGTCCTCCATTTTCTTCAACACCTCTTCTGCTTTAACACCAAACAAGGTATCATGCTGTAATGGAGCATCTAATGCTTTTGCTTTAACATGATCAGGCAGATTCTGTTCCTTTAACCAAGCATGTCTCCTAATGACAGAACCCAGCAGCCCTGCAGGAGGCCTCCAGAGAATCAAACCCACATTGCAAAGTATGCTTTCCCACTTGTTCAGCTGCATGCAATAAATCCTGCATTTCTTTGTTTTCTGCACATTCAGAATTTGTCAACATTTTCTGTTTTAGTAGGGACAAGATATTTTTGATATTTAAGCATATGAAACTGACAATTTAAGGCCCTTACAGCCAAAGTAGAGAAGTGTACATCTTTTTCCCCCATCTGTCCAGGGCCCTTGAATCCCTATCAGAGGGAATAGGGTTTTTTGCAGTGGACGCCTTGACCCCTTTGGGACTCTGAGAAATAGTTTCTGGATCAGCAGCAGGGTTTCTATAAAGAAATTTGTGTGAATCAGGAACCCTGTAGTATCTGTCTGGCTTAACAGGAGCTGGTGGTAAAGAGTCAGGAGTGAGACTGGACTCTATAAATACATCTACAATGTCTAAAACAGGAGAAATAGCAAGGGGCCTGTGCTGTGGCAGTAAAAGAAAATCAGAGCCTTTTCTTAGATTCTGAGTAATCTTGGCTTCCCCAATGAAAATGCTCTCATAGTATGCAGGGTCGCCCCAAAGGAATAATCTTCAGGAGGAGAGGCTGAAGGGATAGATTCTTCAGCATCAGAATCCTCGTAAGGAGGAACAGAGTATCCATGTTCAGAATAGGAATCTGAGGAAATGGAAACTTGATCTGAAGATTCATATTCTGTCTCTTGCCTAGGTCTTTTATCAGGAGGGGGATGGGAACCCCTGATCAAAGTAATTAGGTCTTCGGCCATTTTAAGCAGCTGCTTTTTTAGGCGTGGAGGCCTGTCCTGGTGAATGTTGTACTTGTTTCTTTGTCTTCAGAGGTGCTTTAGTCTTTGCCTTTGAAGCCGAAGTTGTTTTTACATACAACTGTGTAGGCCTGAAAACACCCTCAGAAGCAGATGCCTGCTCAGCGGCTCCGGACCCCATCTGATGGAATAGTTTTCCGAGGGTCCAATACCTTGAGTTTCCAGCAGCCTAGCCGGCTCCACGTGGGAGTCGGAAGCGGCCTGTGGCTCTGAGGTAGCAGACGTCAGGGGCTGCGAAAGCGCCTCACTGAGAACCGGCGACTGGCCTAGCTGAAGCCTAGTCTGTTTTGGACCTCGGATGCCTGTCCTTTTCTTTGCGCTTTTTATAAATTCCGGTAGTCGGCTGTTCCGACATTATATAATTAAATCTGCCAAAATAATGAAATGCAAAATCGTACCGACGTTTAATAGTGTTGTTGGTTAAATCTAGGACAAAACTGACAACTAGCAACGTCGTGGTCAGGGCCTAGGGCAAGGAATACAGTAAGAATGAAAATCCTTGAGGTATTTGCTTCCCACAAGAAATACAATTAACTTTTTCTGACATCTGTCTGGAGCAAGAAAAAAAAAGTTTCCCCAACAGGGTACTTAGCTTTAATGAAGACTTCGGATCTGAAATTCAAACTTGAAAATCTCAAGAGTCGGCCGACCGGCACTTGCAAGCTGCTTTTGCTTCGGGCACCGCATGGCAAGAAAGACTGAAGAAAATGGTGTCGGCTGCATCTTTTATACCCCTGGCGCACTGACGTCAGGGAGGAGGCGACAGCAACCGACGCCGGACCATGACCTTGGAATTTATGCCAACTGCATGTAGCCTGCCAGCAGGATAACCCAAATGTAATGACCAACAGTGAAACACAAACATCTGGGAAATATGACCTGGAGAGGCAGCAGAAAAAGGATACTCATCTTGCCATACCATCACATGTACGATCCAGGTCTGTGGGCAGAAGGTACATACGCAGATGTACCCAAGTAAAACCTCACACGATCCCAAAGCTAGTAAGCCAAAAGAAACTAGTCACAAACCGGTCAAACCGGTCAGCTAACAGACAAGAGGTGGAAAGACATGTATACCCCCCCTCCATCCAAGAGGGAAGAGAGAAACAGAACTCCATCCCCCCATTCGGAAAAAGTGATCAGTAGGACATCTGCGGTTATAACAGCTTTTTACACAACTATACTGTGTCCTTCCTTACGTCAATTTCACAGTGCTCCCAACTTAGTGTGATGGGTGGCTGGAAGAGAGAATGGACTAGTAATTCAGAAAAGAATGACCTAGTGAAGACCGCTCTGGATCTAGAAAAGGCATCCACTCCAATGTTTTGTGAAAGTATACACAGAGGTCTGAGCATCTAAGAGTCAATCCCCTTTGTAAAATGCTCCAGATGAGACCACTGTTCTAGTAGAATGAGTCCTTGCTGGAAAGGATAAGAATATGCCAATGGAGACAATAGCAAAAGTGGATTTACATATCCAAGTAGCAACAGTCTGCCTTGAAAACATTAACGAAAGGTAGAATTCTCTCCTACTTTGTGGATTATGAAGAATGTGGGAAGATTCACAACCAGACAGACAATTCAATTACTGTTTAAGGGCAAATCCTTCCTCCGTGCCAAGATATGCACAGTCGTCCTGAAAAATAAGGAAGAAGAAGTTGCCATAAGGGCCTGTAATTCAGACTCATCTGGCAGAGATGAGAGCTACCAGAAAAACAGTTTTCCCCCCACGTATGCAATTGGAGGTAGATGTTGCTAAGGAAAAACTGAGTTTTTACAGCACAAAAGTTGCTCAACCATGGGAGGCAGTCCTCCTTGGAGGTTTCTGATGGAATATTGGAACAGTTTAATCTCTAGCCTGGCTAGAAGCAACGGGTCCAGAGGATGGCATGCAGATATGGCTGAAAGGTGAGCCTTAACAGATTTCTATTAGGTCAGACTGCAACAGCTCAGACAAGAGAGGGCCATTTGGGTATTCGTCTAAAGTGGGTCTTAATTATGGTAGCCATCATAATAGTAAAACCTTTCCATTTTGCAATGTTGACTTTCTTGTAGCAGGTTTTCTTGGCTCCTGCAGAAACTCAAGCATGTCATAAAGTTAGGATTCTTACTCCTTTTAGACACCATCATCCAAACTGTCAGGATGAAGGATGACAGGTTGGGCTGAAATAGTGAGCAACTCTATTGGGGAAGGAAGCTTCTGGTGATGGCCCTGTGCTAGGTGGAAGAGAAAAGGGAAACCAGTGCTGCTTTAGCCAATATGGGGTCACCAGTAAAATCCACAGACCTTCCTTTTTGGATCATTTGTAAAACCTTGGTAAGCAGAAGTGCAGAGAAAGCATACAAGAATCTCCCTTTCCAACAGAAAGACAATTGAGTCCAATTTCCAAGCTTGAGGACAACAGGTCCTGGTGCAAAACAGCAGAAGTGGTTTGTCAATGCAAGCAAACAGATCTGTAGCACCTCTCATCAGTGGACTAAAATCTCCCTGTTCAGCATCCACTCGTGGGGATCTGCTTTTGATCTGTTAAGTCATTCAGCGAGGATACTGTCCTGAGAGGGAGAAGTTTGCTGTTCAGTCTGTTCTCTTGCCAGAAGAGTCTGTAGAATTGGCAAGATCTAGCTCCCACTGCTTGTTCATGTATTACATGACCGTTGTATACTCCCACTGCTAGTTTACATACCATATGACCACTGTGTTGATTGAATACCCTTAACGGACCTTGTTTTGAGGAAAGGGAGAAAATCTGCAGGAACTGCATTAGTGCACTCAACTTCAGATTTGCATGACATTGCCTCTGAACTTTTAACATCCCGTCTATGTGAAGCTTCTATTGTGGTGCCTGTGATTTGAAGACCCAGGTTTAGTTTTATCTGAGATATCCACCTCAGTATTTCCTTCTTTAGGCATGGCAGGAGGGTGAGCAAATTGTCCAGGGTCGAGAATGGCGAGACCAGGTGGATTTTAGTTACTACCTATTCTCTTGTATGGAGGCTGGTAAAGGTACCATGGAAATGGTTACGGCCATGAATTCCAGGATCTCCTTTACAGTAAGGTGGGGGGGGGTGCCGTTAAGGAGAGTAAAGTACCTGCTGAGTAGAAGCCTGTATTAACAGGTCAGCCAATTACAGAAACATTTGTATTCTCAGAAATCCTGGAGTAAATTATTACTGGGGCAAGGCACTTTTAGTGGAGACTGGAGGATGTAGACAGTCCAAAAGGCAATGCAGAGAAGTGAAAGTGCGATGAACCAGCAGAAAAATCACAGGATATTTCCTGCAGATGAATAGGAATGTGAAGATAAACATCCTTAAGGTCCAAGGACACCACAAAGGCTTGAGGAAAGATGAATGGGAACAGAGTTTGCATACACAACATCCTGAAAGACTGAACAATGAGAAAGGTGCTGAGGGTGGAGAGATCCAGAAATTGTCTCCAGTCTCCTCCTTTTCTTGGGACAAGGAAGACTTTGGATGAGAACCAGGAATTGTGGCAATATTGGTTCTATTGTGCCCTGCTCTAAAAATGTTGGGGTGGAGTAACTGATTTTGTGGAGGAGGGAAACCAATGCAAGGAGGAACTTCTTTCCAGATCTTTTTGAAAGACTGAAAGCACCCATTTGTCTGAAGCGATGAGTAGCCCATTTTTTTTTAAAGAGACAAGATCAGCCTTTTGGCTATGGGAAGGGTAGAAAGGGGGGCAGGAGGTATTCAGGTGGATTTGTCCAAGGAGGTCTCTTGGATAGATCTAGAAGTCCCTGCCTGATTTGTTTAGTATCTGTTCCTACACATTTGCTTGGCCTTATGAGAAGGCCTGGGTTTCCTGTGAGCAAAGGAAGTGTGTTTGCAGGCTATTTCCTTTGGTATCTTGGTACAAAAGCAACAAAGATCTGTCTATGGTCCTTCATAATTTTACCTCGTTCCTGAAATTCTCTGAAGAGACTGGCAGCATCCAGACCAAACATTAAAATCCTTACTTAAGGGATGGCGAGTTTCGCCTCAACATCTTCTGGAAGGGGCTGGGAATGCAACTATGCATACTTCCTGATCACAAAAACCCATAGCATCTACACTGGAGGAGGCTTCCACTGCATCACAGCTGCATTTAATGCTATGAATAGCTTCTTGAGAAGCCTGAGCCACCAAGAATAAAGGCTAGTGTTTAGGGAAAGAATAAATAATTTAGTCATTTGACTCATAATTCAGAGCCCTAAAGGTCAGAGTGGGGGGTGTATAAACTTCTTCCCCAGCCTGTCCACTGCTCTGCTATCTTTATCCAAAGGAAAAGCATTGGCAGCAGGCAGTAACTTAGAGGGCTAACCTGTTGACATACAAAACGGAGGTATCTGTTTCTGTACAGATACTGTAATTCCTCAAGTACCTTGTAAAATCTATCACGCCTTTCAGGTGCATGTGGCTGGGAGCCTGGTGCAGTGGAAGTGGAGACAAAAGTATTCACAAAAGCACCACAATAATTGGGGAGGGGGTAATAGCAACAAGTGCCTACCTGTAAGAGCTTAGGAAATCTCTGCAGAAATTCATAAATCTGTTTAGATTCCCATTTAAAATGTTTCATGACATTAACAGTTTTCCCAGAAGCTTTTTCAACAGGGGAATCCCAAAAAAGGGCATCTTCAGATGCCACAACCATAGGAGATTACTAGGCTATTGGCCCTGAGGCACTTATAAGCATAGCTAAGAGTTTAGCCCATGTTTAGACAAGTCAGCACCCGGAGCCCCTGTCCAGCAGGGACACAGGTGGAATCCCAGGAGTGCATTTTCTGTTTCCCATCTAGTTACCCAGGCTGTGCTTAAAAAGTACTCGGCTTGACGTGGAGGGGGAGTCTCTGGGACACAAACCTGTCCTGCCAACAAGTCTTATTGACATCACAGACCAGGTTGAGGTCATGTGTACAGGTTACAGTTGAGCTAGACTAGCAGATATGCAGCAGTCCCATCAAAGCAGGATCTGAGATTGCTTTGTATGCCAGACAGAGGTCACCTCTGAGGAGTCTGTATGAAATTGAGTAGAGGGACAGGGCTTTTAGCCTGTGTAGGGTAGGTGTTTCAGACCCCGATTTTCCTGAAGAACCTCTGTGGTCTCTCCAGCTTCTGCATGTACTTTGCGAGATACATGCCGAAGGGGGTGTTGTACTAAATAATTGGCCTTATAAGGGAATAATACAAGAATCTTAGGACCTCTTTGTTCCTGGATGAGATACACTTATGAGCTGGGCCATGTAGAAAGCTTTCCGTACAATGGAAGCAATATGTTCGTCAAGTCAGGTTGCTATCAATCTGGGTGCCCAAATCCCTCACTACTGATTCTGTGCTTAGGACGTGGTTATTAATGTGATATGTGGGGAAGTCACTCCCCCCCCAAAGGGGATAATGTATTTTTTGGCATTCAGCTTGAGGCCATGTTTCTGGCACCAGTCATTTGTTTGGGTGATACCCTCTTGAAGGATGTCCACATCACTTGGGGAATTGATGACAGCGCCCAGCTTGCAGTTATCTGCAAACCTTGTCAGTTATACCCCACTGGTTTTGACCTGCACCTCAGAAGTATCCCCATATAACAGAGGCCCCAAGGCCGATCACTGGGGTACGCCGATCGTTACGGGTCTACTGCTTGAGGTGGCTTCCCTTACTTTGATTAGGTAGGTTCCATCAGTGAGCCAGTTTACCAGCCATCTGGTAACATGAATTGATGCCTAGTTGAGTGAGTTTATCTACTATGCCTGAGTGGGGAATAGTGTCGAAGGCTTTGGCCAGGTCAAGATAGGCAGTGCACCATCTTCCCCTCATCCAGGGCTTTGGCAACGGTCTCAAAGTCGACCAGATTTAACAGACATAACCATCCCTTGACAAACCCAAACCGTGTGGAGTCGAGTGTTTGGAGGTTGCCAATGTCCCCGTTAATGAGGTACAGGATAATTTGTTCCATGGCCTTCCAATGCCATGGTAAATGGATATGGTATGAACAGATTAAAGAGTGTTCAGAGTCAGATTCATACTCTTCATCTTCAGAGAAAGTGCCGAATTGTCTCTCATGAAGTGGAAGGAGAAACCATAGCAATAGCAGGCCCAAGTATCACAACAGCCTCAAAAAGGCCCTGTGAAAAACCCATCCACTACTTTTCTTTGGATATATCGAGGAGGACAATTTTTTTTTTTTTTTAATTGCAACATTTGCTTTGACTGAATCTCCAAACCCTGACGAACTTCAATGATCAATCTGGATTATTTCTTCAAAGACTGGTGGCGAGATGGTATAAATTTTGCATATACATCTGTGCATCTACCACTACACCTGCAAGTTTAGGTCATACATCAGATGTATGGCTTTATGGAAAGCTTTGGCACCTGGCTGGAAATGCAGGTTATTTGGCGAGATAACCCAACAGTTTGAACTACAACAGTGATCCAAGGAAGGACATCCTCTCATAAAACCTCTAAAACAGGTGGAATGGCAGAAGGTTTAGGAACTCAAAATGTTAAGGGGTCATGTCATATCCTCTGCATGCCCGATATCCACTTACCTTCACACAGGAAGTGCTGCACCATTCAGAACAGACCCCTCGCCCCCCAATGGAGATCAGGACTCAAGTGTACTCCTCTTTCCTCTTTAGTTGAAGAACTCCACAGGGGAATGCATTTGTGAGGATTCAGAATAGTCATCCTTGATAAAGGAATCACTATATTCAAGGAGGACGTGGAAGGTGGAAGCAGCAGAGAAAAATATGAAAGGGGGGGGGGTTGGCTGGCACAGAGACAATATGCCCTGAAAGAAACACCACTCCTTTTGAGGGTCTTTAGACATCTGGTGAGAGACACATTAGGTTTGTTTTTCAGCTACTTCAGCAAGGACATCTGCTTGCACATAATGTTTTGGTTCCAAGCCCAGACATACCTCTATCAAAGAACCAGCTACTACTTTTATTTTTTATTTTATTTAACATTTGTTGACTGGGAAAGTCCGACTAGGTTCCACAGATCCTGTTTTCAGCAGGAGGCCCAGGGAGAAATGCTCCATAAGCACGTCTTTACAATGTGGGAGGAAACCGGAGTACCCGGAGAAAACCCACGCGAACGCAGGGAGAACATGCAAACTCCACACAGACAGCACCCCAGCAGAGAATCGAACCGGAGAACCTCTTGCTGTGAGGTGACAGCATTAACCGCTGCAACATAGGAATTTGTGGAATGCCCAGGCCCATCCATAAGTAAACGCACCCCTTCTTACAAACTGATGTGAAGTCTACTCTTGGTAAGGACGTGTGACAGGGCTGTGCTACACTGGCCTCTAATGGAGTCATGACAAGAGGAATCAGTCAAGAAATCCAGAGTATTCAAGACACAGTGGAGACACCTGGGACTGAACAAGTTCAGCTGAAGCTTCAGGCTGTGATTTCTTAAGCTTCTTTTTGGCAAAGAATGGACATCTGAGCAAGTCTCAGAAGCCATCTTACCTTGGGCAAGCTCCTTGAGCCTCTGATTCTCTAGACTTTTAAAGTGTGTAATCTGCTATGACTGGTCTCAAAGACGAAAGACTGGCAAAGAAATCAATTACATTTGGCGCCAAAGAACAATAGTTCAAGAGTGAATGTCCCTGTACAGAATTTGCCTCCTACAATGAAATTTCTCCCTTTTTAAGGACAACAAACTAGTCTAGTGAAAACAGAAGAGAGGCCAAAAAGTAAATGATAGACTAAATTTGAAGTGAACATTCAGTGTTCAGGCTAGTGGCAAGAAAGTTCTGAGGTATTCTAGCAATCTGCACTTGTACATCTCTTCTGTGTCACCTAGTAAATTAGGGATTAAGTCTCAAAGTCAAGACATATAACATGAGGGGAAGACACCCAGGCTTTAAGCTGTCCAAAGATAAATATTCCAACTGTTACAGATACTGCAACAGTGATCCAAAGGAGGTCACCAGCAGATAAACAGCAATAAGCTAAAGGAAACTCTCCAGCCAAAAATCCAAGAATGTGTCTGGACTTACTGGGGGACAGAAATGTGCAAGTGGGCAGCCTTTGCATCTAGGACATCATCTTGCACTTGAACACATCTACACATTTTTAATAAAACTAGAACAGGCTCCCACACTTTCCTTCTTGGACACCAAGGAATGTCTAACAGTACCCCCCCCCCCCCCCCCCCAGCTCTCCCACGATGGCCCTTCAGTATATTCTTAAAACTTTGGCAGGTATACCAATTCCCAATCTGAAAGGGATTTGTCAGAAGTAGCCCTCACTTTTGTTGGCTTCATTTCTGAATTGCTGAACTTCCAGTAGCAGCCCAGAAAAATCACAAAATGTTACAAGGCATGGCATGACATGACATGAAGAAAACAGTCAATGTCCTATTGGAGTATAGTTAACTTAGGTTTGAGAGTTTATCCTTCCTCTCTCTCATCTGAAGTGCTGAACATGAACAGTTTCCACCAATCTGGCATTTTGTCAGGAAGACCACCAAATAATGAGTGACAGAACAGAAATGGGGACAGACAGAACTTTGGTTAAAAAAAGCATCATCATGGGTCACAGGTCCCAAAATGCAGCCTCCAAGTCTGTACTAAGCGACAGCAGAAAAGCAAGTCTGCTGGAAACCTACTGCAGGAGTTAAAAGTTATATACAGTGTGAGCCCATAATCACTGTGGCACTACTACCCCAAGATACACTACACACAAATCTGTCAATGTTCTACAGACTGCAACTTCTACTCAATACCACTACTGAAATCAGTTCATGAAAACCTCGTTTGCTACAGTTATAAAACTGTCAAATGCAGGTGATAAATCAAAATACAAAATGCACTTACCTAATGAGAAGCTACAAACAGGAATAAAAGGTCAATACAGTACTTACGATGACCGCTACTCACCGAAGATGAGCGGCTACAGGACCTTGTTCTATGCTGTCTGCGTCGTCTGGTACGTCTCCTACTTCTGTAGCTCTCTCTCTTCCATGTTCTCTTCCTTTCAAGTGACCGTGAAGGGGAATAGTCATCTTTATAACATCTGTGACCGTAATCTCTATCATTCCTGTATCCATCCATGTGATGAAACTCATAATTTGGGTGATAGGAATTTCTCTCAGTACTGAATTAATGCAAAAATGGGGGGAAAAAGTCTCATTACTTTAGCATACATAAAGTTGTATATCAAAATTATGAGTAGTAAATCCAACAACCCCCCCCCCCCCAAACTTTGCAGAAAGGACCAATAAGGCCTTTCCCTAACCAGATTTCTTAACACTGCAAAACAGCATGCAACTCACCACATTCTACCTGGTCCAAAAAAGGGAAGCTATTTGCTTGAAACAGTTCTGTAAGAAGTTATTCAATAAACTTTAGAGCTTAACCACAGGGGTTAGGACTGCTCGGGACAAAGTTTTCCCAAGCTATCATGCACCACACCCCTTTGTGCTAATATCAGTGTGAAGCTGAAGCGACAGACTAGGTAGAAGGCAGAAAGTACAGGCAATAAAAGGGGGAGGATGGAGTCAGAATCAAGTAAAATGGTTCTTACTTGATGTCTTTTGTTATGCCATCTACACAACATTCACTAGCCAAGAGGTACATTTCTATTAACCTTTAAAACAAACCCCTTAGCTAATCCTCCTGGGTGGCCAGTCCCATGGGAACATAATAGATGACAGTAGCCTCTAAAACAAGATCTGGACCTAGAAATAAACTTCTAATTTTCAATGCCTTGTAAACCATACTCTAGGAAGAGCAGGTTGCAGCAGCACAAACCCACACCTTCTTATTCTAGCACAATGTGCTGCGCAGAGTTTTTTTTTTTAAACTCTGAAAACAAGTATGCATGATAGCTGTCCCCATTTAAACATTTTTCCAAAGGAGACGGAAGTGTTCAACCCTGTGGCAACATTTGGTTCTACTCGGACTGCATCTCAGCTGCCTCTACACTACCAGTTTCTTTTTCACTTTGAGCACTGCAGACACAGTACTAACCAAAATGGACCAGATTCTGGTTCTGCCTACAAGAATACACTAACAGTATTACAAGTAAAAAAAAGCAATTACGTACGTACCTTAACGTTCCATCTGTGTTGTCCATCTTTATTTATCCTTGACATATGGGTTAGGTTCTAACATCAGAACAGAGACTGCCGTTACTACAGCCCGTGTGAACCAAAAACTCTATAGCTTAAGTCCCACCCAGAATGCTCCTCTCCAACTCACCTCCGATCAAGTTTGCAGACAAAAGGACAGAAAATATAACCCCAACACCACCTTCAGAGAGACCTTGTCTGATGTCACACATGAAAAAACGGAGAGTAGGACCATAAGTCATTCCACCAAGAGTTCTCAATGGAAGGGAGATGGAGGGTGGTGAGTAGAGGACAAATGAAGATGGACAACACAGATGAACATTATACAAGTACATAACTTATCTGATGTGGTCAATCTTCATTTAATCTGCGACACGTGGGACAGAGTCCCCAACTACTTTAGATCTTGGAAGGACTTCCTGAAGGATATTCAGGAGCACCACAGAACCAAATGGTGTGCTTCCCCTAGAGATTAAACCCAATCTGTAATGACCAATAAACGTATGTGGAGTAGCCCATATTGCTGTTGCACAAATTTCATCCACAGAAGCCTTAGAATGAAAGACTGTTGAAGTAGTTAAGGCTAGAGATCATTCTTACAAGTCCTGGTAATTCAACTTCTCTGGTTGTATATGAAGGATATACAATCCTTTAGTCATCTAGATAAGTTGACCTTGGATACTGCTTATCCTTTCTAGTTGAAAAGGAGACTGTTGGGTCAGATTTTCTTGCATCTTTTGTTCTATGGAGATAGAAATGCAATTGTCTATGCACATCTAATAAATCCAAACAGTAATCACCTTTATTTAGAAATCTGGAAAGAATACCAGTAAGTCGATTGATATTTGCTTCTGATACCACCTTTGGTAAAAAGGGTTTGAAGGACATTCTGCCTTTATGAAATATCATATGCAAGATAAAGACTGAATTTCTGAAAATTCTTCTGGCAGAAGCAATTGCTACCAGAAACAAGTTTCCAAAGATAAGAATTTGAGGTCACAGTTGGCAGCAGACTCAAAGGGGGAATGTACTAGTGTCTAACACCAAGTTTAGATGCCAAGGTGCAAATTGATCCCTATATACAGAGGCCTTATCAGGGTGCCTTTTAAAACCGCTTTGCAAAGTTTTCTGGTGGAAGGTTTATAGAAGGCAAAAGAATCCTATGAACTGGAGAAGACGGACTATTACACGCCTGGCAATCAATGGTGGAGAAGCAAAGTTGTAAGCCTGAGGTTTTGAAGTTTTTGGGTGAATCAATCCCTCGAGATGGGTAAGGAGATCTGGGTCCACAGTCGTTGAATCAGACAAGACCAAAGAAAAGGGAACCATATCTGTCAAGGCCAGAAGGGAGCAATGAGGATTACCTTGCCTTTCAACCCAATCACTGTCCTTAGAAACTGAGGAATTAAAGGGATTGAGGAAATGCATACAAGAGTATGGAGGGCCAATTGTGCAGGAGATCCTCGGGGTTGTCTCCAGAGGAGGAATCAAGGCAAAGTAGCTGCTGCACTTGTTCAAAGGAGATGCAAATAAGTCACAACAAATCTGGCCCCAGCGACAAAAGATATTATCCGCCACTTTGGGATTGGGAGAGCACTCGAGACAGAACAATGAATCTGTTCAGTTTGTCTTTTTTTGCAACGGTTGGTAATCAAAATTCAGACACTGGTTGATGCATTAGACCATTGAGATGCTAGAACCCACTGTAGAATTCTCATGTGAAACCACACTAGGGAACTAATGATATGGATGCCTCCATCAAACCCAAGGCTTCTCTCGTTTGAAAATGCTTTGCACCTGGGCTTTAATCTTTTGCAATCTTAGATAAGATATGGAAGCTATGAAAGCATTGGTATTTAGAACCACTCCTACGAACTCTAAAGTCAGAGTCAAATGTGATCTGTCAATTTATGGTAATCCCCAGGTTGGTGCAAGTCTGGAGAACAGTCACTGGCGTGTTCTAGAACATGCCTGGTAGGAGCATAGTGAGCCAGTCATCCAAGTACAGAAACAGCTGGAATCCTTGCAGTCTCAAGTGAGAGTTGCCACAGCCCCTAAGGTGTTCACCAAATGCATGGCAGTAGTAGCAAGACCAAAGGGCAGAACTCTGTACCGATAAGGAGTGGCTCCCAGTCAAAAGAGGAGAAATCTCCTGCAGCACTTTTCCGCCAATATGCATCCTGGAGATCAAGCACATCCAATAGTCTTTCCCTAAAAAAAAAAAAAAAAAAAGACTGAACCGTGACCATATGGAATTTTGCCTGTCGAACAGATTTGTTCAAAACACTTTGATCCAAATTGGTCTCCAGTCCCCAGTCTTTTTTTGGTACTAAAGAATCTTTAGTAAACTCGGGATTCTATCTGGTCTGATGGGACCCTCTTGGAGGGCACTCTGTAGCAGCTTTTATATTTCAAATACTGCTGGTTCTCGCTGAGTGGATGGAAAGTCAAGGATTTTATTGCAATTGTGGAGAGTTAGAAGGAAGGGTATGGTGTAGCCTCTGGTTATAATACTCTGCACCCAAACATCCAAAGTTATCTGAAGCCAGGCATGTTGGTGCAGGGATAACCACCCCCCCCAAATATCTCCAAAGGAAGCAATCATGTCTCCTTTCAGGAGCACCAAAGGAGGTTTACCAGGAAGAGTATCCCTGGAACCCATGATGCTGCAGGCCACCTCTGCTTTGTGGACAATGTCCATCATTAAAGGTCTCCCCCTCTGCCCCTGGGGCAGCCAGTGGAATGTGTGCCCTAGAAAGGCCCCTGGGACTTTTTGAACATTTCTCCACTCATCTAGTTCCTCGAAAAGGACAGTAGTGTAGAAAAACTTACACCCACTGCAGAAAGGGCATTTCTGCAACAAAGGGGGCATTGATGAAGACCTGAATGGCTCCACAAATTTGCACAAGCATCTCTCCTTATAGCTATGCCAGATTCCACTGCTCTGATCGTCCCTTTGGCTGCATGTGCTATGAGCCTCATGGACAAATTCAAAATGGACTCTAAGGTGGCCAACTGAAAAGCCACCTTATCTTGGACTTGAGCCTGATGCGGCTCCTGCTAGGCTATCCGATAACTCCTTAATCTGATCCCTCTGGAGTCAGGTGAAGTGTGCCATAATGTTCAAAGACCATAACGCAAAGGTCAATGAAGCATAAACCCACTTTCCAAACCTATCAAATCACTAAAGACTCTACGAGGAGTACAGACAGTGGAACTTTTCCCTGCCAGTTCTTTTTTTGTGGCTGCCGCTACCACTACAGCATCAACCACCAATTCCTTTGCCCAAAACTGATGATCCTTGGGTGCAGTAAGAATTTTATCTGGTCTCAAGGATTGGTTAAATGGTGTCAGGAGCCTTCCACATCCGTTGCAAGATCAACTTAATGAGTTCAATGGGTGGGGTAATCAAGAGGTAGATGGTCAAGCACCAAAGGCCTGCAAGTACACCGGCTATTGGGATGTCCAGTCACCCCTTTGCTTAAGCATCTCAAGAAAGTCTCCACAACAGATTTATTCTGGGGGTGACCATGGGGAGCCCTCCCCTTCATCATAATCAGTGTCCTCTGACGGATTCCTCTGGGAAATCCAAGTGTTTCCCCATACATTGCCTCTTCTGAGGAACCTCCTTAGTGGGACGAACTGGAGAGGTGCCAGAAGACAAAACCTGCATAGGTGACTCCTGTAGTTTTGTCATTCCATGT
This sequence comes from Protopterus annectens, assembly GCF_019279795.1. Lineage (NCBI taxonomy): Eukaryota > Metazoa > Chordata > Ceratodontiformes > Protopteridae > Protopterus > Protopterus annectens. Next base: position 606,921,939 of record NC_056739.1, read on the forward strand.
CCAAGTGTTGGAACTGGTTGAGGCTCTGGATGAGGGGAAGGGGTGAGAAACTGCTCCAACTGGGGTGGAGCAGAATAAAGGCCCTCAATGGACACATCCTCTCCATGGCCTGGAAAGCTGGTCCCCCCAAAAGACAGAAGGGAGCCCAGAGAAACTGCCTCAGAACTGAGCCCCATCCTCCCATATCGACGAAACCGCTCCAGAGGCCGAACCTGGGGACGAGCTAACACATTCCAAAACACAGAGGTTCAGAGATGGCGCTGAAAAAATTTAAGTAGAGTCCTGCCCCTTGGAACAGACAAATTAACCACGACACAGATGTCTCTAGCTCAAAAGGGCTGAAGAGCTCAGTGTTGGAATCTGTACCGCAGAGGAAAAGCTAGCTGGAACAGATGCAGCTGGCACCGGTAAGGTCAGAGCCGGAATCTGTAATGCCTCAACACAGGTCAGAGGGAAAAAAAAAAAAAAAAAAAAAGACTAGTGGGAGTGGAAGGAGGAAGGGTTCCAGTGCCTGGAGGGACTGGAACAGAGGACACACCCAAGATTCCCCTCGCCACCACGAGCTGATCTACCAATCTCAACAAGTGTGTTAAACTTTTAATGAATGGACTAGGTATAAGGGGACCTTATACCTTAAAAAAAAAAGGACTAGGTAATTGACATGCAAAAGGGTCAATGGGCGGAGAATATCTAGCCTTTAATATCAAGTGTTTCAGCTAAATGACAATTCTAAATGTCCATGACTTTCTCTTTTACTTTTAAGTCTATTTATGGACAATTTCAGGCCAATAAAGCCAAACCTCTAGCTGTAGACATGCATGTTTGTCTTCTTAAAGCATCATAAGCACAGCATAAGAGGAATGTTTGACTTCGGAAAAGCAGGGTTGTTGTACCCAACTGATATCCATAAACATGAAGGAATCTACAAAATATCCCAACTAAAACAATGAGTAAAAAGGTAACACAGGAAAACCACAAAGAAAAATCTAGCAAAGCTAGACTTTCCACTGTGTAATACCTTAAACCTCTTGTATCAGAGGCAACATGGGTTATATGCAAATTACCCTTAAAGGATAGCAAGTGTTTCAGCTAAATGGCAATTCTGAATATCCACAGCTTCAATGGCCTGAAATAGTCTATAAACAAACTTAAAAGTAAAAAAGTCATGGACATTCAGAATTGCCATTTAGCTGAAACACTTATCCTCAAAGGGTAATTTGCATATATCCCATGTTACCTTAAACCTCTTGTATCAGCGGCATCACACAGTGGAAAGTCTAGCTTTGCTAGACTTTTTTGTGTGTTTTTTAACCAGTTGGTTTTCCTGCGAGACCTTTTTACTTACTGTTTTAGTCTTTGGATGGTCTAGAAATTTCCACAGGTGCCAAAGACGTCAGTACTGGAGAGAGAGGCAGTACAGAGGTTATCAGCTCCGTGGATAGGCTTAGAGTCCGTGCTAACCGACACTGGAGAAAGAGAAATTGTCGGCATAGAGGGTAGTACCAAAGTATTCATAAATGTTCCACACTACGAGGGAACAGACATTTTAAAGCCTCTTGCAAGTCTAATCTGCGGAGGAAGCTGGCACCGATATACTCAGTTTCTTAGACTTGTCAAGTTTTGAAACAGATGACCGGAATGAAACATCAGTTTTACTTTTCTCCTGACCAGAGATGGCCTCTTCAAAGGCAGATTTTATCATCGCCTTCAAAATTAGATTTTTTTTCTTTCTACCAGGTACCATTGACTAAAGCTATGGCACACAAATCTTCCTGCAAGTGCACCCAACACAGGTAGTAAACAATGTCCATCAAAATTTGGTAGCTTTCACTCCCATCCAAGGCATTTCTTAAACCCAGAAGTGCATCTGCCCTTATCCGCCATGATACCAAGAAAAAAACAGGTAAGCACGACTACATGCACACACCCACACTACACAGTCACAGAAAAAGTAGCACTATAAAGATAGAAATGCAAACACTTACCATGGTAGTAAAGAAAATGTTAAACAGATATGGAAAGGAGCTATTAGTAAAGGGTAGTTACACAGGAAAAGCGATGGTGAATACTTTTAACTAGAAAAGGTAAAAAAATTATCGAGAGAAAATTTCACAAGAAAAAAAATTAATTCACTTAGCTTAAGAGCTACTGGCAAAGCATCTGTCACAGAAGTGGCAGAGATCTGAGGTGAATTGGAGAGAATCATTCTGGGTAGGACTTAAGCTCGAGAGCTTATGCTTCTGTCTGTAGTAATGGTAGAGTTGGTTCCAATGTTCGGAATCCAACACATATTAAGGATTAAATAAAGACTGACAACATATAATGGAGTTTTCAGATGTTCACTGAAAAAAAAGCAAATGAATTTAAATTTAACCTTTGGCAAACTCTGGCATAAAAGCAGAGACTACTATGTCTAAGCACTTACTATCGCCATATTTGAGAAGTTGAATTTTATAAATTAAACTAAATGAACATAAAGAGCAGCTAGGCCACGTCAGTCACTGTTGAACATCTTTGGATTGATTTTCCAAGCATAGGAAAAAGTGAAAAACTAGCTGGGATGCTTGCTAGAGGGTAGAGAAGTGGGCTGCTTACTAGATTCCCAAAACAAGAAAGATTCTTTCAATCACAGACTGGCAGAGTGCCCACTCAAGCACAAGACACTGAAGACTATCCACCAGATAAAACAGCCTCAGATTCACAGTTCACTGCCTTTCAAAAAAGGGGTCAAGACCTTCTCTGTTGGGTACCATACCACAGCCAAGTTGTCCAAAGACAGCACACATCCTTTAGGGCAATGCCCTGAAAGGCCAAAAAGGACAGCCAAGACTACCCTCACTTCTAAAACGGTGATATGAAAGTTCATACGGAGGATTCTAAATCAAATGGACATTCTGCCAAATGACTGCCATCGCCACCACAACTGGAGTAGACACAGACATGCTAATTGAACACAGAAATTTGCAGCAGAAAGGGCTCTGTACAAATCTGGATTTAGCTGGCAGATCAGGTGGGGGCGGGGGAATCACACCTCTGAAATTTGAACCATATGTGAAAAGGGGTCTGAATGAGACTAAAACCCCAAATGTAAGACTCTCATGAGAACCTATATGGTAGACTTGCATTACTAAGTACCAAAGCCTTGAAAGATGTCCCTGCTAGAACTAAGAATACTGTAAATGCCTGCAGCAGTGACAGAACCCTGCCCTGTGCTAAAGGAAGTTTATAAAGATGCTCTTCAGTGTACATGATCCTGAGGAATTGGACTGGTTCACAGTCATTCTGGGACTGAATGTATGTGCTCAAACACTCCCCTGTGACCTAGATTATCCTGTGATGGTGCAGCTCACAACCCATTACCCAAGAATGAATCCATCTCCCAGTCTGACGGCCTAGAAAGTGTGCTTCATTAACATGCAGGGGCTGAAATAAGGTCAAATACAGTCCTTATTTGACAGTAACTGTCTGACCTAGAAACACTTCCTGGTCCAATTGTTCACTTTCATCTGTAGGCAGGCACCTTGGGATACCAACCACCACTTGCAATCTTCTATGTCAAAAGCTGGTTTTGAAATGCTAGGACTATAGGACAGTAAATGTGGTATCCTTGCATGGGGGAATGGCTGGTTGAACAAAAAAATTGGCATGAACTACAAGCCACAGATTAAGGGACTAAATGCCATGGAGAATTCCTCAAAAGGTCCAATGACCTGTTTAAGAGCACACATACAGCAGTCAGAAGCAGCTTTCAAGTCAACCATGTCGCAGTTGACTGGGTTACAGAAAAAACAGAGGAAAAACAAGCTGCAGTACAGGCTTATGTCCCACACAGGAGCCAGATAGAAATACTGGAGGGTTTGGAAAGAAATGGATAGCTGCACAACTGAATGGTAGAATAAAGGAGAAGCGATGAGGGGAACAGTATCAGGAACTGGGAAATCCTAGGACCAGTAATCTTCAATGCATCTGGTCTTGGACTTCTGCAGGAAACCGAAAAAGTACAGTTTTGTACCTACCATAAATGTAGATGTCCGATAGGTATGCATCTGCAGTCATAACATATGGGTTGTCCTGCCTCAGGCAGCCCTTCGGTTGGGCGGATTCCAAAGTCTGGGTCTGGCCTCGGCTGATGTCGCACTTTCCCCGACGTCAGAGCTTCTGGGGTATAAAGGCATCAGCTGACGCCATTTTCCTCAGTGTTTCTTGCCCCAGATGCCAGGTGCCCTCTAGGAAGGCTAAATTTGGATAAATGTTGAAAATTCCAAACAGTAGCAAACAAAATATATATACATACAAACAAATACACCATAATAGATTCCCCCAGCTAGCTGAAAGAGGGGTAAGCACCCTAGGAATACCACAGAGGGGAAGGAGGGTGGGTAATCCTGACTGCAGATGCATACCTATTGGACATCTACATTTATGGTAGGTACAAAACTGTACTATGTCCTTCAAGGATGCATCTGCAGTCATAACATATGGGTAGAATACCATAGCCAAACTGGGGGAGGAGGTACTAAGATAATGATGGTGTAGTTAAGATCCCCTGTAAAACTGCAGTTGCAAAACCTGCTCGGGATCTGGAGTATAAAGGTAGATTGTAATGCTTGGCAAATGTATGCACGGAGCTCCAAGTAGCAGCTTCTAAAATGTCCTTGGTAGCCACCCCTCGTAGGAAAGCTGTAGTGGTGGCTGTGGCTCTTGTGGAGTGAGGCCTGATATTTTCAGGAGTTGTCTTTCCATGAAAAGAGTAGCAGAATCGAATGCAATTTCCTATCCATTTTGAAATTGTCTGGAAATTGCTTTTCCTTGCACTCCAGTTGCATATGCTACAAAAAGTTGGTCAGTTTTTCTGCTGGTTTTAGTTCTGTCCAGATAGTAGCGTAGTTGTCTGTGTACATCCAAGGTGTGCAATAGTTTTTCCCCCCCTGTTCTGTGGGTTAGGGAAGAACGTAGGCAAATGAATAGCTTGGTTCAAGGATACCCTGGATACCACCTTTGGCATGAAAGTAGGATTGGTTCTCAGAGACACTCTATCCTGGTGAAAAATAAGGAAAGGCTGCACTGCCATTAGTGCCTGTAACTCTGATACTCTTCTTGCTGAAGTGATTGCTAGAAGGAAAGCAGTTTTCCAAGATAAAAACTAAGTCTGCTGATGCTGCTGGTTCAAAAGGGGGTTTTTCCAGCACAAAATTGAGATCCCATGTAGGCAGAGGGGGTTTCCTTGGAGGTTTTACATTGCTGATCCCTCAAAAATTGCATGAGGAGAGGGTGAGAGAAGATAGGAGGATCCATGTTGTACTCTGCTGAAATTGCTGAAGCATGAATCTTAATGGAAGAATAGGACAGGCCATTGTGGAACAGTTCTGCTAAGTATTCTAGGATGTGTGCTAGGTTTGCCAGTGTGACATTTGTACCCTTTGATGCACTCCAAATGAGGAATCTCTTCCATTTGGCTGAGTATGTTTTTCTTGTGGAGGGTCTGTGAGCCTCCAGGATAATGTCCTTGACCCTCTGAGATAAACAGTTTGGTTTTGTTTTAAGCAATTTTCCAGGCAGTTAGCTGCAGTGTTTTCAAGTTTGGATGCAGGGTCTTGTAGTTGTTCTGCGTTAGAAGTAAAGGCCATAGGGGTAGAGGCCATGAGTTCGTCCAAGACATGCTTCTCAGTAGCGGATACCAATGCTGCCTTGGCCAGTCTGGAACTATCAGAATCACCTTTGGCTGTTCCTCCCTGATCTTCAGTAGAACTTTGTACATCAATGGGAGAGGTGGAAAAGCATACACTTAGAGCCTTCCAGCTGAAAGAGAGGGAGTCCACCCTCCAGGCTTGTGGGTGGTATACTCGAGCAGAATTTCTTCAGTTGGTGGTTGAGTGGGAAGGCGAACAGGTCTATCTCTGGCATTCCCCATTTGTTTGTTATGATTTTGAAGATGTCTGGATGCAGCATCCATTTGTGTGCATCCGTGGTAGTTCTGCTTAAGCTGTCTGCTAGTGAATTCTCCTTTCCTGGTACGAATTTGGCCTGCAGTTGGATGTTGAGATTCAGGCCTAGGTTCCACAGATCCATTGCCATCCGGCATAGAGGGTAGGAATGCGTGCCTCCCTGTTTATGTACCACATGACTGTGGCATTGTCTGTCCTTATCAGATGTCCTTGCTGGAGGAATGATTTGAAGGCCTCGATTGCATGCTTCACTGCCAGCATCTCCTTTAGGTTTATGTGCAAATTCAGCTGGTCTTGAGACCATAGGCCTTGGATACACTTGTCTTCCATGTGTGCTCCCCATCCTAGGTCTGAGGCGTCCGTGGTGATGGTCTGCCTTGGTTGTGGTTTGTTGAAAGGCAACCCTCTGTTGGTCTGGCAGGCCTGAGCCCACCACAGGAATTCCTTTTTCAGGCGTGGAATGATTGGTATCATGGTTTCTAGACTGCCTGTGTTGAGACCATACATTCCTTAGGTACCATTGCAATTTCCTCATATGCAGCCTGGCATGCGGGATCAAGATTATGCAGGATGCCATGTAACCCAGGGCCTGCAGGACATTCCTTGCAGTAAGCTGAGTTTGTCTCGTCAAAGCCATGAAGTAAACTGGGAGTTGCTTTTGTTTTTCTTCTGTGAGAAAAGCCATCTGAGTTAGTGTCCAGATCCGCACCCAAAAAGGTTATCCTTTGGGATGGCACAAGTCTTGACTTCTGGATGTTGACTGTGTATCCCAAGGCCTGTAAAGTACAGTTTTGTACCTACCATAAATGTAGATGTCCGATAGATATGCAACTGCAGTCATAACATATGGGTTGTCCTGCCTCAGGCAGCCCTCGGTCGGCCGGATTCCAATGTCTGGGTCCGACGTCGGCTGATGTCGCATTTCTCTCCGACGTCAGAGCGGCTGGAGTATATAAGCATCAGCCGACGCCATTTTCTTCAGTGTTTCTTGCCCCAGATGCCAGGCGCCCTCCAAGGAAGGCTGTAATCAAATTGGAAGACAAAAACAGGATTCCAGACAAATAAGCAAGCAATAAACAGATACACCATAACAGATATCCCCAGCTAAGAGAAACAGGGATAGGAGTGGACCCAACGCATAGAGGGGTATGGAGGGAGGGAAAATCCGACTGCGGTTGCATATCTATCGGACATCTACATTTATGGTAGGTACAAAACTGTACTATGTCCTTCAAGAATGCAACTGCAGTCATAACATATGGGTAGAATACCATAGCTTAGCTGGGGGAGGAGGAATGCTCTAGGAAAGAGATGGTGTGGCAATCAAACCCTGCAGGACTGCCAAAGCAAAGCCTGCTCTGGATCTGGAGTATAGAGGGAGATTGTAGTGTTTGGAGAATGTATGCACGGAGCTCCATGTAGCAGCTTCTAGAATGTCCTTTGTAGGCACCCCTCTTAAGAATGCTGTAGAGGTGGCTGTAGCTCTGGTGGAGTGTGGTCTGACATTGGCTGGAACATTCTTCCCATGGAAGGAATAACAAAATCTGATGCAATGTCCAATCCATTTTGAAATAGTCTGTTTTGAAATTGCTTTTCCTTGTACTCCAGGGGCGTAAGCTACAAAAAGTTGATCAGACTTCCTACTGGTCTTGGTTCTGTCCAGGTAGTAGCGAAGTTGTCTGCGAATGTCCAAGGTATGTAACAGTCTTTCCCCTTTGTTCTCAGGATTGGGGAAGAAAGCAGGCAGATGAATATCTTGATTTAAAGAAATCCTAGATACCACCTTTGGCATAAAAGTAGGGTTGGTTCTTAAGGAGACCCTGTCACTGTGAAAGATTATGAACGGTGGTATTGCCATTAGGGCCTGTAGTTCTGAAACCCTTCTTGCTGAGGTAGTTGCCAACAGGAAAGCTGTCTTCCATGAGAGAAATTGTAAGTCCACTGAAGCTGCTGGCTCAAACGGAGGTAGTCAGTTTTTCTAGGACAAGGTTGAGGTCCCAAGCTGGCACTGGAGCCTTTCTTGGTGGCTTAATGTTCTTGATTCCCCTGAGGAATTGCCTTGGCAAAAGGATGTGAAAACACAGGCGGATCGGTATTATATCTAGCTGAAATAGCTGAAGCATGTATCTTTATGGAAGAATATGAGAGTCCATTCGGTAGCATATCTGCCAAGTATTCCAGGATGAGTGGGATGTTCAATAATGATGTATCATGTCCCTTGCTGGTATTCCAAATGCTGAATCTCTTCCATTTTGCTAAGTAAACCTTTCTGGTGTATGGTCTTCAAGCTTCTGTTAATATCCGCTGAACTTCCTTGGAGAGAGATAGATTGAGGTTATTCATGGGATCTCCCAGGCTGTTAGCTACAGTGTCTGAAGGTTTGGATGCACTGTTTTGAAGTTGTGTTGAGTCAAAAGTAGGGGCCATTGTGGAAGGGCCCTCTTCTTGTTGTGACATATGCTCCGTAGTAGTGGGTACCAGTGTTCTTGGCCAGTCTGGAGCTATTAGGGCCCCCTTGGGTCTCTGCTTTGATCTTTAGTAATACTGTGGTCATCAGTGGCAGAGGTGGGAATACATAGATTTTTAGGAAGTTCCAGTTGAATGAAAGAGCATCTATTTTCCAAGCTTGTGGATGGTATCTCCTTGAACAGAATTTTTGTAGATGATGGTTGAGGTGAGAGGCAAATAGGTCTACTTCTGGCCTGCCCCATGTTGAGGTGAGTTGTGTGAAGATCTTCAGATGTAACCTCCACTCGTGTGGATCTATGAAATTCCTGCTTAGGCTGTCCGCAGGCACATTGTCTTTGCCTGGAACAAAATGGGATTGTAACTGTATGTTTAGGCTCAGTGATTTTTCCCAAAGATTCATCGTCAGTCTGCAAAGGAGGTAAGAATGGGTGCCCCCTTGCTTGTTTATATACCACACCACAGTGGTGTTGTCTGTCCATATCAATAAATGGCCTTGCTGAAGCTGTCGAAAGGCCTCCATGGCATGCATTACTGCCAGCATTTCCTTTTGGTTTATATGTAGATGTGTTTCCTTTGGAGACCATTGTCCTTGTATAATTCTGCCTTCCATGTGCGCCCCCCATCCAAGGTCTGAGGCGTCTGTGTTATCTGAGGTTTTTTGAATGACATACCTGTGTTTGCCTGGCTTACCGAGGCCCACCATAGGAATTCCTTTTGTAGGCATGGAATGAGCGGTATGGTTGCCTCTAAGTTGTTGCTGTGCTGAGGCCATAGGCTTTTTAGGTACCATTGAAGCTCTCTCATGTGTAGTCTTGCTAATGAAACCAGGAGAATGCAGGATGCCATGTAACCCAGGGCCTGTAGGAATCTCCTTGCAGTCATCTGGGTGAGTTTTGCCAAACGTTTGAAATAGAGTTAACTTCTCTTGCTTGTCTTCTGTCAGGTAAGCCATTTGAGAGGCTGTGTCTAGATTGGCTCCTAAGAAGGTTATTTGCTGGGATGGTTGAAGTCTTGACTTTTGGAAGTTGACTGTGTATCCCAGAGCCTGAAGTAATTGTATGACATAGTTCAAGTTTTTTGTCAACATCAATTTGTCGTCCGCTTGTATGAGGCAGTCGTCCAGGTACGGGTAAATTTGGATCCCCTGGAGCCTGCAATGAGCAATTACTGAAGCCAGGCATTTTGTGAATACTCTGGGCGCAGTAGATAAGCCAAATGGCAATGCTGAGAATTGATAATGCTCTGGCTCTGCAAGAAATCTGAGGTATCTTCTGCAGCTGTGTCTGATAGGGACATGCAGGTATGCCTCCTTGAGGTCCAGAGTAACCAGCCAAGACCCCTTGCCCAGCATGGGAAGGAGTTGCTGTAGTCTCAGCATTTTGAACTTTGGTACTATGAGAAAAGTGTTTAATGCAGACAAATCCAGTATTGGTCTCCATTGAGTTTCTTTTCTTGGAACAAGGAACAGTCTTGAGTAAAACCCCTGGCCTTGTTCTTGTTGTGGAACTCTTTCTATTGCTTTGATCTGAGCAAGCAGAGAAATTTGCTTGATAGCCTCTGCCCTCTGGTTTTGTTGTAGGTTTGGCATGCCTTGTTTTCTTGGTAAGGTATGAAAATGGAACCTGTAACCTTGATCTATAATGTCCAAAATCCATTTGTCCTTTGTCAATCTGTGCCAATTGTCTGAAAACAGAGAATTTTCCGCCCAAGGGAGCTTCTATTTGCTCCTTGGTCTGCGGACAGAGGAAAGTCATTGAGATTGTGCCTGTGGGGGAGGGGAGACCCCTGTGTCACTTCTCTGGTTTGCTGGCTGCCATTGTCGTCCCCTGTAAGGACCTCTGTATTGTCCTCTTCCTCGGCCACGCCTATTTTTACCCCTTTGAAATTTTTCAGGATTAGGAAAGGACCAGTTTTTTTGAAGGCCAATTCCTGCTGAATCTGGGGGGCTGAACCTGGAGGAAATCTTTGACCGTCTGAACTGATTTTGCTTTTTCCTCGATGGACTTTAACACATCTTTAGCATTAGCACCAAAAAGCTTGTTCTTTTCCAAGGGTGCATCCAGAAGTTTTGCCTTAACATGATCTGGTAGAGGTTGTTCTTTTAACCATGCATGTCTACGAATGACTGCCCTGTCATAGCTGCTGACTTGCTGAGAATTATGTACAGCTTCCTGCAAAGACTTCCTGTCTAAAGGATCAGGAGAGGCCAATGTTTCGGTAAATCATCTAACAGGTAATCCTGATATTGTAACATATGAAAGAGGCAATTCAGAGCTCTCATAGATAAAGTAGTGGAGGTGCAGACCTTTTCCCCCCATCTCTCTGACCTAGCTTCCCTGTTGGAAGGCAAGGGATTTTTAGAGGTGGAAGCTGAAACACCTTTAGGTCCCTGAGAAATGGTTTCTAAATCAACAGCATGGGCCCTGAATAAATGGGAATGTGTTTCAGGGACCCTGTAATATCTGTCTGGCTTGGCTGGAGCAGGAGGAAGAGAATAGTACAGTTTTGTACCTACCATAAATGTAGATGTTCGAGGATCCACATTGCTGCAGTCATAACCTGTGGGTAGTCCGCTGTCCTCGGTCGGCCCGAATACCAAAGAGTTAGGCTGGCGTCGGTCATGGTCGCCCGGAGCGGACGTCAGTACGTAGGAATACTTAAGCGCATGACCGACGCCATATCCTCAGTCTTTCTTGACCCAGATGTCAGAAGGCCTTAAAAAGGAAAGGCCAGAGCCAAACAAGAAAATGCCCAACAACCACCAGGGAGAAAATAACAATTATCCCAAAGGAACAACAACAACCCCAAACAATAGAAGGGAAGGAGGGAGGGAAAACAGGACTGCAACAATGTGGATCCTCGAACATCTACATTTATGGTAGGTACAAAACTGTACTATGTTCTTCGTCTCACATTGCTGCAGTCATAACCTGTGGGTAGAATCCCAAAGCAAAGGAAAAGGGAGGCTGGCAAACTAAAAAGCATTAGGGGCTGCTAACATGCCCTGTAAAACTGCAGTGGCAAACCCAGCCCTGGACTTGGAATAAAGAGGGAGATGGTAATGCCAAGTGTGAACAGAACTCCAAGTAGCTGCTTCCAAAATATCCTTAGTAGCTACACCCCTCAAAAAAGCAGTGGATGTGGCAGTAGCCCTAGTGGAATGAGGTCTGATCCCAGTAGGAACATTCTTCCCAAGATGAGAACAAAAAGCAATACAATGACCAATCCACTTTGAAATAGTCTGCTTTGAAAAGTACAGTTTTGTACCTACCATAAATGTAGATGTCCGAACTGGATAGCATCTGCAGTCATAACAAATGGGTTGTCCTGTAGTCAGGCAGCCCTTCGGTCGGCCGGATTCCAAAGTCTGGGTCCGGCTTCGGCTGATGTCGCACTTCACCCGACGTCATCTCTACTGGTCTTCGGGTATAAAGGCATCAGCCGACGCCATTTTCCTCAGTGTTTCTTGCCCCAGATGCCAGTTGCCCTCTTGGAAGGCTAAATTTTGGATAAATGCCAATGTTTCCAAAAGGATAGAAGGCAAACACAAAAAATAAGCATGTATGTACATATATACAAACAAATACACCATAACAGACTCCCCCCCCCCCCCAGCTAGCTTTTAGGAGGGTAAATATCCTAGGAGTACCACAGAGGGAAGGAGGGAGGGTAATCCTGACTGCAGATGCTATCCAGTTCGGACATCTACATTTATGGTAGGTACAAAACTGTACTATGTCCTTCATGGATGCATCTGCAGTCATAACAAATGGGTAGAATACCATAGCCAACTAGGGGAGGAGGAAGAAAAAATTATGGTGTGGTTAGAATCCCTTGCAGTACAGCAGTGGCAAACCCTGCTCAGGATCTAGAATACAGAGGTAAATTATAATGCTTGGCAAATGTATGCACGGAGGTCCAAGTAGCCTCAATAATGTCCTTGGTTGCCACTCCTCGTAAGAAAGCTGTGGTAGTGGCTGTAGCCCTTGTAGAATGAGGCCTTATGTTCTGTGGAATTGGTTTTCCATGGTAGGAGTAACAGAATCGTATGCAATTTCCTATCCATTTGGAGATTGTCTGTTTGGAAATTGCTTTTCCTTCCCTTCCTGTTGCATAGGCTACAAAAAGCTGGTCACTGTTACTTTTGGTTCTGTCCAGGTAGTAGCGTAGCTGTCTATGTACATCCAAGGTATGCAGCATTCTTTCCCCTCTGTTTTGTGGATTGGGGAAGAAGGTAGGTAGGTGGATTGCCTGGTTTAAAGACACTCTGGATACCACCTTAGGCATAAATATAGGATTAGTTCTCATGGACACCCTATCTTGATGGAAGATTAGGAAGGGTTGTACTGCCATTAAGGCCTGAAGTTCAGAAACCCTCCTTGCTGAGGTAATTGCCAGTAGGAAAGCAGTTTTCCATGACAGGTGCTGTAGATCTGCTGTTGCTGCTGGTTCAAACGGAGGGAGTGTCAACTTTTCTAGCACAAAGTTCAAATCCCATGCTGGTAATGGTGGTTTCCTAGGAGGTTTTACATTCCTGATCCCTCTGAGGAACTGCCTGAGTAGAGGATGTGAAAAGACAGGTGGATCAAAGCTGTATTCTGCTGAAATAGCTGATGCATGTATCTTGGAGGAATAGGACAGGCCTGTATGTAGAAGCTCTGCCAAATACTCCAGAATGTTAGCAATATCTATACTCGACACATCTTTTCCTCTTTCAGCACTCCAAATGACAAACCTTTTCCATTTTCCTGCATAGTTCCTTCTTGTTGAAGGTCTGCGGGCTTCAAGGATAATGTCTTTAACCCTTTGGGAAAGAGCTGGATTAGTTGCAGCTATGTGATGTTCCAGGCAGTCAGTTGCAAAGTTTTTAGGTTTGGATGCATGATGCTGTAGTTGTTCTGAGTTAACATCAAAGGCATCAGGGGTATTGTCCACATTTTCTCCCGAGACATGCTCCTCAGCAATGGGTACCAGTGTTGTCTTGGCCAGTTCGGAGCTATCAGGATTATCCTTGGACGTTCCCCTCCTTGATTTTTAGTAATACCCTGTGTATCAAGGGAAGAGGTGGAAATTAGAAGTTATGTACTCACCATAACGTTCCATCTGAGTAGGTGTATTCATTTGTCTGCAACCTGTGGGGGTTATGGATCCGATATCGGATCCGAACCGGCATGGTTTTCCAGCTATGGATCCAAGCTCTCAGCTCCTCCCCTCACCCATAATGCCCTGCTCTACCCTCATGACCTCAGATCGAGTTTGCCAAAGCAACAATACCCTCAAAAGGGTAACAAGGAATATGCAGGAAACTGAAAGGCCAGGGGGATAGGAGGGCGGGATGGTTGCAGACAAATGAATACACCTACTCAGATGGAACGTTATGGTGAGTACATAACTTCTAAATCTGAAGTAGGATATTCATTTGTCTGCAACCTGTGGGACAGAGTCCCCAGCTACCTGAATCTTGGGCCATCATGGAAGGATATTCGAGCACCGGAGCCAAAGGATGCTCTACCCCTAGATGCAAGATCCAACTTATAGTGAGAAATAAATGTATGAGATGAAGCCCACGTGGCTGCTGCACAAATATCATCTAGAGGAATCCTAGCCTTGAAGGCTGCCGAGGTAGATACTGACCGGGTTGAATGGGCATGAACACCCCGGTGCGGGCCTTCCTGACGCTTGATAAGCCAATAAAATGCACTGTGAAATCCAGCGGGACAGAGAAACTTTAGAAATTGGCTTGCCCAAATTGAATTTTGCAAAGGAAATAAACAGCTGGTCGGATTGCCTATGACCAGCTGTCCTGTTGAGATAAAATCTAAGTTGCCTGTGAACATCTAGTGAGTGTAGCTTATATTCACCTTTGTTTTCATACTTAGGGAAGAAAACAGGGAGGTTAATGGATTGATTGATGTTTGCTTCAGAAGCGATTTTAGGAAGGAAGGACGGGTTGGTCCTGAGGGAGACACGGTCCGGATGAAATACCAAGTAAGGAGGTTTAGCTGATAAAGCTTGAAGTTCAGAAACTCTCTTGGCTGATGTAATGGCTACCAAAAAGGCTGTCTTGTAGGACAAGAATTTGAGATCCACCGTGGCAGCGGGCTCGAAGGGGAGCGGTCAAGGCCTGTAGGACCAAAGAAAGGTCCCAAGGAGGAACTGCTTGCTTTATAGGGGGCCTGAGAAGGAAAGTACCTTTAAGAAATGTTTTGCACAATTTGGCTGACATGAGAGGATTAGACTCTTGACCAATGTGATAGTGAGAAATTGCCGCCAGTTGAACTTTGACTGTGGAACTGCTGGCACCATCATTAGAGAGAGAGGTTAGAAAATCAAGCACTACAGGGAGAGGAACCGTGAAGGGATTTAGGCCTTGCCGCTCCGCCCACACAGAGAAACATTTCCATTTGCTTCGGTAAACCTTTCTAGTGGATGGTTTATGAGCCGCCACCAAAATAGCCTTTACCGGTGAAGAAATACCGAGTCCTTATCAAGAGTGGAACTGGAGCAGCCAAGCGGTCAGCTTCAGGTTGTCCAGGTTCGAGGAGGAATGCAGGATGGATGGGATATCAGATCCGGAATGGGATCTAGAATCCAAGGAGGATTCACCGAGTGAGACCTTAGGAAGGGGAACCAGATCTGTCGAGGCCAGAATGGAGCAATGAGAATCATTCTGCAACCCACCCGAGAGGCTTTCTGAAGAACTTGCAGCATCAGAGGCAAGGGTGGATAGGCATACAGAAGACCGGGTGGCCAAGCATGCACCAGAGCGTCTCTTGGGGTACCTCCGGGAGGAGGTATTAGAGAAAAACTGTCGCACTTGGTGTTTGAGGGAGAAGCAAAAGATCGCATGAAGGGTTCCCCACCGTGCGAATATGCGTTCGCTACTTGACAATTGAGAGACCACTCGTAAGGGGTCAGAATGGTGCGACTGAGCTTGTCCGCTAGGATGTTGGACCGACCCGAATGTGCGTTGCTATGAGAAAGCGATTGGTGGAGATTGCCCATTCCCAAACTCTCATGGCCTCTCGACAAAGAGGGTAAGACCTTGTTCCCCTTGCTTGTTGATGTACCAGACAACAGACATATTGTCCGATTGAATCGCAATTGTTCCCAAGGGAAGAAAGTCCTGAAGTGCTAGCAACGCTAAGAGCACTGCTCTCATCTCTAGAACATTGATATGCAGTAAGGTCTCTGAATCGCTCCACGTGCCTTGGACTGTCCGCCCATAAAGTGCCCCCACCCGAGGCGGAGGCGTCCGTGGTCACCGTGGCGAGAGGGGAGAAGCACAAAATGGGCGACCCTGTGGAGATCCGGGAGTGGAGCCACCACAAGAGGGACCGCTTGCAAGCCTTGCTGATCGCTATGGGATGATGCATGGGGAGAGCAAGGTATGACCACTGTACTAAGAGCGTCCACTGTAGAATGCGATATTGAGCCTGGCAAGAGGAAGAAGTGCTATCGACGAAGCCATGGACCCTAGAGCCCTCAGGACCAACTCCGCTGGAACAGAACATGAATGGAGAATGGCCCGCACCTGGAGCTGCAGATTTAGAACTCTGTCCGCAGTGAGGAAGGCTCGTAAACTCCTTGTGTCTAGTCTGGCCCCTATGAAATCTAAGAGCTGAGTGGGTGCCAGGTTGGACTTGTTTGTATTTATTGTGATGCCCAGAAATGGAGCAAGATGGAGAAAGGAGTCTCGCGCCGAGAGAAGTAGATGCCTTGTTGGGGCGGTAAGGAGCCAGTCGTCCAGGTAGGGAAAGACCTGCACCCCTGAAGCCTCAGGTGGGCCGCTACCACTGCTAGTACTTTGGTAAACACCCTGGGGGCTGTGGTGAGACCAAAGGGAAGGACCCGAACTGGTAGTGACTGGCTCCCAGCCGAAGCGGAGAAACCTCCTGGAGCGTCTGTCCATTAGGATGTGGTAGTACGCGTCCTTGAGATCTATCGAGCACATCCAGTGGCCTTCTCCCAGAAGGGGAGAATAGATTGTAGAGTGACCATTCGAATTTTTCTTTGGGGACTGCCAGATTCAAGAGAGAGGTCTAGGATTGGTCTTAGTTCCCCGTCTTTTGGCACTAAAAGAACCTGGAGTAGAACCCTGATCCGATCTGGTCTGGGGAACGGGCTGGATGGCTCTTTTCTCTAGCAGATGGCCAATTTCTGCCAAAGCGGCCTCCCTTTGACCGGGTGGTACGTCTGGGAGGGACTTCATCTTTGGAAGGTGAAGGAAAGGAATGCGATATCCCTGGATATGATTTGGAGAACCCAGCGGTCCGATGTTATGGACTCCCATGCCGCTAGGTGCCCCGAACGTCCCCGACTGCCTCCAGAGTAGAGCAGTCGGGCAACCCTCAGGGTTGCTGCGCGGGCCGTTCAGAGAAAGGTTCCCTGGACCCGAAGTTTCTGGGAGCCCTCTGCCTCTAGGGCGGCGTCCTCCCTGTCCTCCTCTGCCACGGAAGGACTGGTTGTCCGGAGCAGGCTGGGACTGCTGCGACTTCGGAACCACATCTTCTTCTGACCCTTTTGGTTCCTAGAATAGGGCCTCTGGGGTGCAGAGAAGCGGATTCCGGCGGCAGACAGCGTCTTCCGTCCTTCTCGCTCTGGGTCAACGTCTCGAACGGTCTTGCCAAACAGAGCAGAACCATCAAAGGCGTTAAACGACGCCTTGAAGGGCTCAGAAAATGAGTGGCGGAGCCAGGCCTGACGTCTAGTGACCAGTCCTGTCCCGCAGCTCTAGCGGCGCCCTCCGTAGCATGGGAGAGTAGCCGCATAGAAGTATTTGTGACTGACCTAAGAGTGGCCATTTTGGTGGAGTGCAGAGCTCTGTCCTCCTCCGAAATGGACTCAGGGGATGCAGCGTACTCTTAATAAGGTCTCGCTGCATCCGAATAACATGTGCCAAATAGTTCAGCGCCCTTACCGAGAAGGTCGCCGAACTGAACATCCGCTTCCCCAAGCGGTCCATCATCCGAGACTCCTTGCTCGGTGGGTGGACTGAGGACTCTCCTGAGCCAGTTCCCTCTTTGTGGCCGCCGCCATCAACATGGCATCTACAGGAGGCCCCTTACTCCAATGGGTCCTGTCGGAGGGCGGGCTAAGGATCCTGTCAGGTCTTTTGGGAATTGGCTCCACGGTGTCCGGTTCCTTCCACGCCCTGGTGGTAATAAGGTCCACCAGGGGGTCGGCAGGGGGGGACACCCAAGAGGTAGACGGGCCCGTTTGAATGCCTCCAAGAACACGGACTCGTCCGAGGAAGACTTGGGGGCAGACCACCCCCCCCTAATACGGAGCATTTCCATGATGTCTCCGGGAGACATCCTCGGGGTGACCGTGGGAGCCTTCCCTTCCTCCAAGTCCGTGTCTTCAGTGAGAGACTCGGGAGTCAATGTGCCTCCTTTTGCACGTATGCTTGCGAGGGCCTCCTCTGGGGGCTGTCAGAGGAGTCCTCAACAGCAATTTGCTCCATGGGAGCAACTTGGGGCACAGAAACGGGCTGTCCCAGGGGCCGGATGGTGGAAGCCTGGCCCAGTGCAGAGGGAGCGCTGGACGGAGCCGAAGCAAGTGCCGGGGTCCGAGACCCTCAACAGAGCCCTCTCCACTACATCAAAAGCAAGGGAGCCGACCTCGATCAAAGGATCCGACAATCTGCTCCCCTCGGATCCGAAGAGTGGATCGAGCCGGGCGAAGCACTCTGATCCGGGACAGTGCGCTCCGACACAGACGGCGCGAAGGAGCACTGATCCCCGGATCCGGCTCGGATCCAGGCTCTGAGAGATCGGATCCGACGCACTGAGGGCATGGTCGGATCCGGTACCAAGTACTATCGGCTCCGACCTCCCCGCCCGGCTGCTCGGCTCCAGTTGCTCGAACCCGGATAGCGGGTCGGAGAAGGAGCAATAGGCTTAAAAGGGTGTTGAGCTCCCGAGGGGAGGCAAGAGCACTCCCATCTGCATCTGGGCCTGGATGAACCTTCTCATCATCCGGTCCAGATCAGCATCCGGAGCTATGGGTAGATCGACGAGGCTACCGAGGTAGGCCTGGAATGCCTCCTCGATAGCCTCGACGGAGATCGGGTCTCCTCCTCCTCAGGACCCGTGAGAAGCACACAGGGACCGGAGCCGAGAAGGAGGAGACGACCGACAGGAAGCCGGGAGAAGCCAGCTTGGCTGGCGGGGCGAAACAGAGGTCTCGCCCGCCGCTTGTGGTGCTTCTCCTCCGTCCTTTAGATGCATCCCTCTCCTGTCCTGAAGCGGGAGTTTGAGTCCCAGGAGCAGGAGGGGGTGCCACAGGGGGAACAACTGCAGCCGCAGGAGTCCCCGAAGGAGCGGAGGTCGGAGCCGAGTCCGGCGGTAAAAGACCCGCCAAGACCAGCTTGGACCTCCGCTCCCTCAGTGCCCTGGGGTTGAACCCTGCACAAATGGAACAACCAGATGTGAGGTGTTCAACCCCAAGACACTTAACACACCGAGTGTGGCCATCAGCCGGTGAGAGCTTATGGCCACACTCGGAGCATTTTGAAAATATGGACTTAGGCTGTTCAGCCATAGTCTATAAACTAACCTAAAGTTACAGAAAAGTAACTTAAACAATAAAAGAAGCACACAGGCCTCACACACACTCTACGTACCAGCGAGGGGAGGGAATAAAAATTACTACTGAAAATTAAATTAAACTAAAAACAGTCAATAATAACAGGAAACCTACAACTTTCACACAAAAATTGTTAAAGAAACAAAAAATTCTCTGATTTTACACAAGAAAATAGTCTACTTAGCTGAGAGCTATGTATCCACATCCAGTTACCAGCGCGGCAAACAAGATCTGAGGTCATGAGGGTAGAGCAGGGCATTATGGGTGAGGGGAGGAGCTGAGAGCTTGGATCCATAGCTGGAAAACCATGCCGGTTCGGATCCGATATCGGATCCATAACCCCCACAGGTTGCAGACAAATGAATATCCTACTTCAGATATAGAAGTTATGTACTTACCATAACGTTCCATGTGGAGTGTTCATCTCGCCTTTGTTCTTACACATGGGTTCGGAGCCGATCCTCGGCTCCGTGCCGGCCTCTTGCAAGCTCTGCATCGAGAAGAAGCTCGAGACAATCTAATACCCACAATCCCCCTCTGCCTTTACCTCAGATCTAGTTTGCAAGCAAACCAATCTACATAACAGCACATTCATGCCATACATCTATACATACATAAACAGACACATATAAGTATATGTGTATACCAACTATGTACAGAGAATAATGACAGTAGCAAAAATGCTTCTGGCCAGGCATCAAAGAACGTTCTTCCTAAGGGTGGGAGGGTGGGACTGTAAGAACAAAGGCGAGATGAACACTCCACATGGAACGTTATGGTAAGTACATAACTTCTATATGTGATAGTGTTCAATCTCGCCGCTTGTTCTTACACATGGGTAGCGTCCTAGCTCCTAAATCCTGAGGAACTCACGGGAGGACGTTCTTGAGCACAGTGGAACCAAAGGTTGCCCTGTCCCTAGAAACCTTATCTACTTTATAATGAGAAATAAATGTATGTGGCTTAGACCAGGTAGCAGCCGCAAATAGCATCCAGAGGTAGGCGAGCTGCATGAGCCAAAGACGTAGATATTGATCTTGTGGAATGTCCCTTGGGTTTGTTTAGAAGGGGTTGATTTGCAGAATCGTATACATAGATTATACAATCCGTTAACCACTTTGAAAGAGTTCTTTGGTAACTGCAAGTCCTTTCCTGCTATCAGCAAAAGCCACAAATAGTTGATCTGTTTTCCTGTGATCTTTTGTTCTATCCAAATAAAACCTTAGCTGTCTGTGAACATCCAATTTGTGTAACATATACTCCATTTTGTTGGAGTGGTTTTTGAAGAAAGTGGGTAATTCAATGGACTGATTAATGTTGTTAATAGAACACACTTTAGGGAGGAAGGATGAATTGGTTCCAAGAGAAACTCTGTCAGAGTGAAAGAGGAGATAAGGGTGCTTGATGGAGAGAGCCTGAAGTTCAGACACTGCCTAGCAGAAGTAATGGCTACCAGAAAGAGAGTTTTCCAGGACAAAAATTTTAATGGGCAAGAAGAGGCAGGTTCAAAGGGGCAACATTAATTTAGATAGTAACAAGTTTAGACTCCAAGGTGACGTGGGAGATCTGACCGGAGGTCTAATATGAAAACTCCTTTTAAGAAGGCTTTACAAAGTCTGTGAGCCATGATAGGAGCTCCACACTCTTCCACATGGAAATTGAAATGGCAGCCAATTGAACTCTTAGAGTAGCAGGAGAAGCACCCTGATGAAATAAGTCTGTTAAGAACTCTAAAATCTTATTCAAAGGAGCTGTAAAGGGATCAACGT
The DNA here is from genome assembly GCF_019279795.1 of Protopterus annectens. Taxonomy (NCBI): domain Eukaryota; kingdom Metazoa; phylum Chordata; order Ceratodontiformes; family Protopteridae; genus Protopterus; species Protopterus annectens. The sequence goes on from NC_056739.1 coordinate 606,942,712, forward strand.
GGTGTGTATTAGCCCAGAATACAAACCGCTTCCATTTGCTAGTATATGTTTTAGTAGTGGAAGCCTTATGAAGCCACTAATATATTCTGGACTGCTGGTGACAAGAGATCAGACCTGGCTAAGTTAGAATTGGAGCAGCCAAGCTGCTAGATGGAGTGACAGAAGCGGGATGGGGAACCCCTGACGAGTGAGTCAACAGATCCGGCTCTGGGTCCAGAATCCAGGGTCCCCGAATGCAGTGAATTTTCAGGAGGGAAACCAAATTTGACGAGGCCAGAATGGAGCAATGAGAATTATCGTCCTGTGAAGGTTCCTGGCTTTCTGGAGAAATTTCGTATCAGAGGAAATGGAGGAAATGCGTACAGGAGTCCCGGGGCCAATCGTAAACCAGTGCGTCCTGGGGACTTCCCTGGAGGGTAATAGGGCAAAGTAGCTCCTGCATTTGGCGTTCATTGAAGACGCAAACAGGTCGCAGGAAGGCTGGCCCCATGCGAAAAATCCTTTTCGCCACTGACTGTTTCAGAGACCACTCGTGCGGTAGCAGAATTGCTCTGCTCAGCCTGTCGGCTATGACGTTGGATGACCCGGGATGTGCGTTGCTAGAAAGCGACCGTGGACTCTGCCCACTGCCAAATTCTCATGGCCTCTCTGCATAGTTGATAGGACTTGGTTCCCCTTGTTTGTTTATGTACCAGACTACCGACATGTTGTCCGTCTGAACTGCAATAGTCCCTAGAGGAAGAAGGGGAGCAAAGTGTTGCAACGCTAGAAACACTGCCCTCAACTCTAGAACATTGATGTGCAGATTGTACTCCAAATTGGTCCATTCGCCTTGGACTGTCTGTCCCTGAAAGATGCCCCCACCCTATCAGGGAAGCGTCCGTGGTCACCGTAACTGTGGGCGTGGGTAGCACAAACGGCCTCCCTGGGAAAGGTTGCACGCTTGGAGCCACCAGTTTAGGTCTGTTTTGCAAGTCTTTGTTATGAGAATCTCGTGTGTTAGAGGTAGTTGTTGAAATGACCATTGAGCAAACAGTAGCCATTGTAGAACTCTCATGTGCAGCCTTCCCAGGGAATTGCAATAAGGGAGGCTGACATGAGGCCCAACACCTTCAGTACTAGTTTTGCAGGAGATTTCCTTGACAAGAGTAGAAGACGTATGTGAGTCTGCAGTGATAATATCCTTTCTGGGGGAAGCCTCAGAATTAATTGACGTGTTTAACTCTGCTCCTATGAACAAGATATTTTGTGATGGCTGAAGTAAGGATTTTCCGAAATTTACGGAGATCCCTAGGTGAACACACAGTTGAAGAACATAGTCTCTGGCCTGCAGTAGTTGACCGCGGGTGGTGGCTGAAAGGAGCCAGTCGTCCAGATACGGAAACACCTGGAATCCCTGACGTCTCAAGTGAGACGCTACCACTGCCATGCATTTGGTGAAGACCCTGGGGCTGAGGTCAGACCAAAGGGCAGGGCTCGAAATTGTAAGTGACTGGCTCCCAGCCGAAAGCGCAAATGATCTCTGGATGCCCTGGCCATTTTGATGTGGTAGTATGCATCCTCTAGATCTATTGAGCACATCCACTCGTCCTTCTGTAGAAATGGAAGGATCGATTGAAGCGTGACCATTCTGAACTTTTCTTTCTTGACGAAAGTATTGAGGTAACTCAGGTCTAGAATGGGCCTCCAGTCCCCTGTTTTCTTTGGAACTAAAAAGAACCTTGAGTAAGTCCCGAATCCTTGCTGGTCCGCTGGGACTGGCTGGATGACTCTTTTTTCTAACAACTTTGAAATTTCTAAAGCTGCTGGCTCTCGCAGATGGGGCGTACATCTGGGAGTCTTTTCTTTGGAATGGGATAGGATAGGAAGGGTATGGTGTAACCTCTGGTAACTACGCTTTTTACCCAATTGTCTGTAGTTATATCTTGCCAGGCCTGAGGGTAAAAAAGCGACCCCGACTGCCTCCAGAGCAGGACAGTCGGGCCTCCTCTCAGGAGTGCTGGAAAGGTTTACCAGGAGTGTATCCCTGTCACCTTGATGTTGCGGACCCCTCTGCCGCCAGGGCGGCGTCTTCCACCTCTGCCCCTCCTCTGCCTCTAGAGGGCATCACCCTGTGTGCCCGGAAAGACCCTTGATTTTGTTTCAAACCACATTTTCCCACACCGTTGCCCTTTGGGGTACGGTCTGGTTGGGGTGGAAAAACGGACTCCGACAGCAGACAGAGTCTTTCCCTCTTGTTCACACCGGTAAGGGTCTCCTTTACCTTGGGGCCAAAAGAGTGGCACCGTCAAATGGGGCGTTTGTAAAGGAAGACTTGAAGGCTTCCAAAGGAGCATAGGCGCATCCAGGATTGTCTCGAAGAGCAATCGCTGAAGCTGCTGCCCTACTCGAACCTTTCGCCGTAGGAAATCAGCCTCATGGACGAGTTAACAATCGATGTTAGGGTATTAAGTTGCGCTGTCACTTTCTCTGAGACAGCTGCATCTGTAGTACCCTGGAGGGTATCTCCCAACTCTGACTAGATCCCTCTGCAGACGTGTAAAATGGGTCAAATAGTTCAGGGACCGCATGGAAAAAGCCGCTGAACTAAAAATGCGCTTCCCATATCTATCCATCGTCCTAGAATCTTTATTAGGCGGATGGACAGACGAAGAAGACTCAGACATCTCCTTTTTCGTGGCTGCAGCCACCACCATAGCGTCTACTGGAACTCCTTTAGTAAGGTAGGACTTATCCTGAGGTGCTGTGATGTACTTGTTCGGTTTCCTAGGAACAGGTTCCACTGTGTCAGGAGCCTCCCACGCCCTTCGAGCAATAAGTTCCATTAGTTCGTCGAAGGGCGGAGTGACCCAGGAGGAGGAAGGGCGAGCACCAAATGCCTTCAGCAGAACTGACTCATCCTCAGAAGGGGAAGGGACTGCCAGTCACCTCTCTGTTTCAGGATCTCCAAAATGTCTGAAAAGAGACATCTTCTGAAGGTGACTTAGGGACCCTCTGACTCATCTAAGACAGTATCAGATGTTATGGATTCCTGTGGAGAATCCAAGTGTCTCCTCTTACACAGTCTCTTCCTAGGGACTTCCTCGTGGGGAGCAGCATCCGAAGAAGCCTCGGAGGAAGAGGGGCACCCTCCAGGGTGGCTGAGACACTGGTGCCCCCGGGCTTGGATGTGGCCGTGGGTGCAGATGAAGACAAAGGCCCTTTATGGGAGGAGAAACTGCTTCCACTGATGTGGTTGTCTGGGTAGACAACACCTTCCTCATCAGGTCGAACGCTCCCGGGTCCCGCATCAAGAGTCTCCGGCTCAAGAAATGGGAAGAATCCCGACACGGGCACCGAAGGCATCGACCCGAGGACGGAGCAGAATCGATCCGTGCGAGGCCCGAGGGAGTCGGAACCGACACGCCGGTTCGACTCTCGCCCCGAACCAAGAACAGACCGTCGGCTCGAGACTCCGGTACCGGGTCCGACGGAGTCGAGGTGAGGGAACAGACCGAGAAAGGGCGGTTCTGGACCCGAGGGCTCCACAATCAGCAGATCAGCCTCTTCCGGCTCCAAAGACTGAATCGGTCTCGGAGGAGGAATGGATGGAGATACAGGAAGGCCTTCAAGTTTCGACACCAGCTGGGTGGAAACCGAAATAAGTTTAGAGAGGCCGAATGCTCCAGCAACTTCTGCACCACACGATCCACATCGACATCCGAAAGTTTAGAGGAAGAACGGGTCGAAGGAACCGAAGACGGAGCCGACCTCAATATGGCGAAGGAGGGAGCTCCATCACCGGTTCCAAGACTCGAGGCTCAGGAACCGACACCAGTTGAACACTCTGCCCGAAGTCTGTGGAACCGGTGATCTAACCTTTGAAGAAGAGCTCGAGCCGATGACTTGGGCTCCGATGTCTTCGATTCCTTAGAGGACTTGATGCCTGGTCAGAAGCATCCAAAGCCTCTTGGAAAGCTGGTTTCAAAGACCCTGTCCATTAGTTTCCTCGCCTATCTGTCATGACCCTCCCACTGAAAGAGTGACAGATGGAGCAATCCTCTTGTAAGTGGAGAGGGCCAAGGCAGTAGACACAGGAACTATGGTTGTCAGTGACCGACATTTTTTGGCCACACTGACAACGCTTGAAACCAGACTTTGCCTTCTCAGACATTGTAGGTAATAAACAAATCCAGAAACAAATACACAGTCAAATCCGGGAAAAATAGTCACAATCAGGTAAATGTCACAATCAGGTAAATGTCAAATCCGGTATAAATTTGTCTCAATATAGTAGTATATGGAAAGGGTGTAGGCCCCGGTACAAAAATACCGATAAAAAGGTTAACGGTACCAAAGAATTACGGAACCACAACACAATCACACAAGGTAATACTGACAATATCAAGTTAAATAGAATTCTCAATAAAATACAACAAAAAGTTATATCTTAGCTTAGAAAACCCTCGAGCTAGCTCCCAACGATGCGAATGCAGCAGCGGCAAACTAGATCTGAGGTAAAGGCAGAGGGGGATTGTGGGTATTAGATTGTCTCGAGCTTCTTCTCGATGCAGAGCTTGCAAGAGGCCGGCACGGAGCAGAGGATCGGCTCCGAACCCATGTGTAAGAACAAACGGCGAAATTGAACACTAACACATTGCATATGCTGTCAGACCTTTCCAGCTGAAGGAGAGCGAATCCACCTTCCATGCAAGTGGGTGGAATGTCCTTGAGCAGAATTTTTTGAGCTGGTGATTGAGAGGGGAAGCGAATAGATCTATTTGTGGCATTCCCCATTTCTTTATGATGGTCTTGAAGATGTCCGGGTGTAGCATCCATTTGTGAGCATCCGAGGTGGTTCTGCTTAACATGTCTGCTAGAGTGTTCTCCTTTCCCGGTACAAATATTGCCTGTAACTGGATGTTGTAGCTGAGTGCCAGATTCCAAAGGTCCAAAGTCATTCTGCATAGGGGGTATGAATGAGTGCCTCCCTGCTTGTTGATGTACCACATGACTGTGGTGTTGTCTGTCCTTATCATCAAATGTCCTTCTTTGAGGAATGGTCTGAATTTTGGATTGCCAGTTTTACTGCCAGCATTTCTTTTGGTTTATGTGCAGGTGCAGCTGGTCCTGAGTCCACAATCCTTGTACGCATTTGTCCAGCATGTGCGCCCCCCATCCTAGGTCTGAGGCGTCTGTTGTGATGGTTTGGCTTGTTCGAAAGTTGTGGAAGGGTAGGCCTGGGTTTGACTGGCATGCTTGAGCCCACCATAGGAACTCCTGTTTTAGGCATGGGATTAGTGGTATTTCTGCTTCTAGACTGTGCCTGTGTTGGGACCATAAATTCTTTAGGTACCACTGTAGTTTTCTCATATGCAGTCTGGCATGTGGGACCAAGATTATGCATGATGCCATGAAGCCCAAGGCCTGCAGAACTTTTCTTGCTGTTCGTTTGTTCTGTTTTGTTAATGCCAAGAAGTAAAGAGGAGTTCTTTTGTTTTTCTGCAGTTAGGAATGCCATTTGTTTTACTGTGTCCAATTCAGCCCAAGAATGTTCTTGTTTGGGATGGTATCAGCCTTGACTTTTGTAAATTGACTGTGTATCCCAGGGCTTGTAGCAAGTAAATGACCCTTTGTAAATCTGTTGTCAGCTTGCTTTTGTTGTCCGCTTGTAGCAGGCAGTTGTCCAGGTATGGATAAATTTGGATTCCTGTAGTCTGCAGTGGGCGATTACTGATGCCAGGCATTTTGTGAATACTCTGGGCAGTAGATAAGCCAAAGGGCAATGCTGAGAATTGATAATGCTCTGATCCTGCAAGAAATCTGAGGTATCTTCTGCAATTTGGTCGAATGGGGACGTGCAGGTATGCCTCCTTGAGATCTAGAGTTACCAGCCAACACTCCTTGCCCAGCATGGGAAGAAGTTGCTGTAGGGTCAGCATTTTGAATTTTGGGACAATGATGTATGTGTTTAAGATGGACAGGTCGAGAATAGGTCTCCAGCTTTTTTCTTTTCTTGGTACTAGGAAGAGTCTGGAGTAGAATCCTTTGCCCTGTTCTGTTATTGGTACTCTTTCCACAGCTCTCATCTTTGTTAATTGCCTTATCTGTTGTAGAGCTTCTATTTTTGCATTTGGAGCCAGGTTTGGCATTCCTCTTTTGACTGGTAAGGTGTGCAAGTGGAAGCCGTAGCCTTGGTCTATGGTTTGCAAAATCCACTTGTCTTTTGTGATATAGTGCCAATTTTTGAAAATAAGGCTAACTTTCCGCCTAATGGTGCTGCTATTTGCTCCCTGGTAGGCGGAGTTAGAGCCAAGTCACTGTGATTGTCCTGTTGCAGTGGTAGTGGTCGTGTCTGTGCCTCTTATTACCTTGCCACTGTCGTCCTCTGTAGGCACCTCCTCTGGATTGATTTCTGCCTCTGGAGCGTCTATTCCTGCCCCTTTGGGATCTTGTGGAGTCAGGAAAGGACCAATTTTTGGCAGGCCAGTTCCTGATAAACCTTGGGGGCTGAACCTGTAAAAAATCTTTAACTGTTTGTACAGATTTTGCCTTTTCTTCCATTTTCTTCATTACCTCCTGGGCAGGTGTACCAAATAAACTGGCCTTATCCATAGGAGCATCTAATAGCTTAGCTTTAACATGATCCGGTAAGACCTGCTCTTTCAACCATGCATGTCTTCTTATCACTGTGCCAGTCATGGCTGATCTAAATGAAGCCTCCAGTGCATCATAGCCACATTTTAAGGAATGGTTACTAACCTGTTGTATGTTATTCACCATTTCTAATACATATTTCTTATCTATAGATTCATCAGAGGTTAGTTTTTTAGTTAACTGATCAAGCATAAACTCTTGGTATTGGATCATGTGAAACTGACAGTTTAAAGCTCTAGCTGAGAGAGTAGCAGAAGTGTAAACTTTTTTACCCCATCTGTCTAAAGACCTGGCTTCCCTTTCTGAAGGAATAGGGTTTTTTGCTGTGGTCGAGGCTACTGCCTTAGGCCCCTGGGAAATAGTTTCGGGGTCTGCCAGTGGGGCCTTGTATAGGTGGTGATGAGTGTCTGGTACCCTGTAAAATCTATCAGGTTTGGCAGGGGCTGGAGGTAAAGAATCAGGAGCAGTGCAGACATCATTAAATGCATCATCCACAACAGGCAAAACAGGAGGAATAGCTAAGGGCCTATGTTGTGGTAAGTGCAGAAAAGTCCTAAGCCTTTTTCTTGAATCTGAGAAATCTTGTCCCTGCCATTGGAATTGCTCTCTCATGGCATGTAGGGTTTCCCCAAAGGAAAATTCCTCTGGTGGAGAGGCAGCTGGAATGGATTCTTCCGCATCAGAGTCTTCATAAGTAGAGAAAGGATCCTCTGGCTGTTCTGTAATGTCGGAGTCATCCGCAGAATCAGAGGACATTGGCTCGGGGGGCTCTGTTCTAGGTCTCTTTTCTGGGGGCTGAGAGGCCCTGTCTGGGTGAGATTGGGATCCCCTAATTAAGGATATTAAATCTTCTGCCAGAGTAAGCATTTGTGAACTGGAAGTGGGCCTGTGTGAGGGAGGTTTAACAGGCACTGACTTAGCAGATTTGGCTGCTTTAGCCCTGGCAAAGGCCTTGATAGACATGGCTGCAGGGGGTCTAGCAGCACCACGTGCTGGGGTAGAGACATCCAAAGGGATGGTGTCTGATAACTCACTAGAAGCCACAGTTGTAGGCAAAATTTCTGAGGCCGATTCAGGTAAAGTAGCGGGAGCCTCAGTAGTAGTCATGGATTCGGCTGAAGATTGACCAGCTTTCTCGGTTTCGGCCGAAACAGAGACACTCATGCTTGCTTAACCGTGGTTTCGAAAACCGCGGACCGCGAGTGTCTGTCTTTTTCCTTGCGTTTTTTAACAATTTGGGTAGTCGGAGGATCCGACGGCATAATGTACGCAAAGTCTGAGCGAAAAACTGTTCAGCATACTCCGACCGACGCCTTAGCGTTCGTCGGTTGAAGGAAGCACAGGCCGAACAGGCTGCTACGTCGTGGTCTGGGCCTAAGCAAGGCAGACAGTAAGAGTGGAAATCTTTATGAGGTATTTGTTTCCCACAAGTTAAACAGTTATTGACTTTCTGACATCGGCTGAGGCAAGAAAGAGTCCCCAACGGGGTACTTAGCTTTTTAGAAGTCTTCGAAGTAGTATTCGGTAGTAGTAATCTCTGGATCTGACCGACCGGCACTTGCGAACAGCTTCTGCTTGGCCACGGCAAGAAAGACTGGGGAAAATGGCGTCGGCTGATGCCTTTATACCCGAAGACCAGTAGAGATGACGTCGGGTGAAGTGCGACATCAGCTGAAGCCGGACCCAGACTTTGGAATCCGGCCGACCGAAGGGCTGCCTGACGACAGGACAACCCATTTGTTATGACTGCAGATGCATCCATGAAGGACATCAGCTTTCCCTTGTGAACTCAAAGCAAAAGAAACAAATAACTGTTGAGTCTGTCTGAACTCCTTAGTTCTGCTCAAATAGTAACATAACTGCCTGTGGATATCCAAAGAATGCAAGACTTTTCCCCCCTTATTTTGGGGATCAGCATAAAAAGTAGGCAAATGGATAGACTGGTTCAAGGCCACATTAGAAATCACTTTTGGCATAAAAGTAGGGTTAGTACGCAAAGAAACTCTATCCTTATGGAAAACCAGAAAGGATTCAACTGCCATGAGAGCCTGCAATTCAGATACCCTCCTAGCAGAAGTAATGGCCAACAAAAAAGCAGTCTTCCAAGATAAAAACTTCAAGTCAGACGTAGCTGCAGGTTCAAAAGGAGGCAAAGTAAGCTTCTCCAACACAAAATTGAGATCCCAGGAAGGAGTAGGAGCTCTACGTGGGGGTCTTATATTTTTTGCCCCTCTAAGAATTTGCTTAAACAAAGGGTGAGAAAATAAAGGAGAGTCACAATCATAGTGAGCAGAAATGGCTGCAGCATGAACCTTCACAGAGGAAAAAAGACAAACCCTTGTCTAGTAATTCAGTAAGGTACTGTAGTGCAAAACTCAAATTAGGCACAGAGACAAAGCCCTTTGTTGTGCTCCAAAGAAAAAATCTCTTCCATTTATCAGCACAAACTTTTCTAGTGCTGGGCCACCTGGCTTCCAAAATGACATCTAAAACCTGTTGAGGAAGAAGAGACCCCACAGGCTCTAAAACAGAATACGCCAGGCCGTTAGATGCAGGGACTGTACCCTGACATTGAGCAAATGACTGCTTGACTGGGACAACAAGTGAGGAAGCTGTGGCAAAGGCCAAGGAGGCTCCTGAATTAAACTCCTCAGCAGAGGATACCAGTGCTGGCATGGCCAATCTGGTGCTATTAGAATCATGCAAGGCTTTATCGGAATGACAGTGTCCAAATCGTGGCAGTGTTGAGTCCATACACTTTTGAGATACCATTGTAGCTTCCTCATATGCAGTTTGGCATTGGGAAGTACTAGAATGCAAGATGCCATGAACCCCAAGGCTTGAAGGACTGTCCTTGCAGTCAGCCTGGACAGTACTGATAATTGCTGGAAGTATAGGTGAAGAGTTTTTTGTTTGTCCGGGGTCAGAAAAGCCATCTGAGAGGCTGTATTCAGTCTCACACCCAGAAAGCACATGTCCTGAGAGGGTACTAGACTGGACTTTATTTCGTTCACAGAATACCCTAGGCACCTTAAGACTGCCATTACATACTGTAGATGTTGAAGTAACTTGTCTTTGTCTTGAGCAAGAATCAGGCAATCGTCCAGATAAGGATAAATTTGTATTCCCCTCAGTCTGAAGAAAGCTATTACAGGAGCCAGAACCTTTGTGAACACCCTGGGCGCAGTAGATAAACCAAAGGGCAATGCAGAGAACTGATAATGAGAAGTACCAGCCCGAAAACGCAGGAATCTCCTACAGATGGGCCTGATAGGAATGTGAAGATAGGCCTCTGAGATCCAGAGTTACCATCCAGTGATCTTTGCCTAGCATAGGCAGAAGTTGCTGTAATGTCAACATCTTGAACTTTGGAATGTCTAGGTATGTATTGAGAATGGACAAATCCAGAATTGGCCTCCAAGTGTTTCCTTTCTTTGGCACTAGGAATAGACGGGACTAAAACCCTAGGCCTACTTCTGACGGAGGTACCACCTGGATTGCTCCCATCTGTAAAAGCAAAGAAATTTGTTGCTGAGCCTCCAGCCTTTGCTGAGGAGGTACATCTGGCATGCCCTTGAAAGGAGGAAAAGTGTGAAAATAAAACTTGTAGCCTTGATTTATTATTTCCAACACCCATTTGTCCTGGGTGACCAAATGCCAATTTTGTTTGAAAAGTGCCAACTTTCCTCCTAGAGGAGCTGCCAGAAAAGAAGGATCTGGCAGCTGGAGGTACAGGTCATAGGGTCTGTTTACGAAAAGGCTGACCCCTGCCCTCACCAGAAGATTGTGCAGGAGAACTCAAAGTCCTAGGTCTGAAAGAACCCTGAGCGTGAGCCCTGCCCCTACCACGTCTAGACCTGCCCTTAGACTGAAAATCCGAAGAAGGGTAGGACCATCCTCTTGCAGGCCAATTCCTGCTAAAAACTTAGGGGGCTGCACTTGCAAAAAAATCCTTAACCGTCTGCATAGACTTAGCTTTATCTTCCATCTTTTTCAAAACTGACTCCACAGGGGAACCAAAAAGAACTTCAGATTGAAGAGGAGCATCCAAAATCCGAGCTTTAACATGCTCTGACAAATTTTGATCCTTAAGCCAGGCATGTCTACGAATAACTGAACCAGTAGCAGCCACCCTGGATGAAGCCTGAAGAGCATCAAAGCCACACTGCAAGGAATGTTTACCAACTTGATCTGAAGCATGAACCAAGTCCTGCAATTCCTTACACTCTATACCCTCAGATAAAGCATCTACCTTAGATTTCAATTGACCTAACAAAGTTCTGATACTTCAGCATATGAAATTGGCAATTTAAAGCCCTCATAGCTAACGTAGAAGAGGTGTACACTTTTTCCCCCCACCTATCCAACGCTCTAGAATCTTTATCCAAGGGAACTGGATTCTTAACCACAGAAGCCCCGACACCCTTCGGCCCTTGAATAATAGTTTCTGGGTCAGCTCTAAGACTCTTATACAAATATTTGTGTGCCTCTGGAACTCTGTAATACCTGTCCGGCTTGACAGGGGCAGGGGGTAAAGAATCAGGATTAAGTGAAGCTTCAGAAAAAACATCCTGAACAACATCTAAAACAGGGGGAATAGCTAAAGGCCTATGTTGTGGCAAAAACAAAAACTCCCTAAGCCTTTTTCGAGAGTCTGAAAAATCCTGACCTTCCCACTTGAAATGCTCCCTCATGGAATGCAAAGTTTCAGAAAAGGAAAAATCCTCTGGAGGTGAAGCAGAAGGACAGGAATCCTCTGCATCCGAATCTGAATAGGGAGGAAATTCCTGAATATTCTCAGCAGAGGACTCAGAGTAATCTGAAGAATGCTCCATTCCCTCTAAATCTGTCTCCACCCTAGGCCTCTTCTCTGGAGGGGGCATAGAACCCCTGATCAAAGTAATCAAATCCTCTGCCATTTTCAACATATGTTTTTTAGGAACAGAACCTGAAGAACTGGAGCTATGGCCCGTACCAGAAAGACCAGGTTTAGCCTTAGCAGGGCCTTTAGTCACTGAGGTAGAAGGCCTAATAACCTTTTGTAAAGATGGAACTACAGATACTTGAGAAGCACCCTCGGCCTGGCCTAACTCCTGAGAGGCCAACTCCTGCAAAAGTAAAGGTTCCCCCTGGGATTCAGCCGAGACCTCGGCTGGATCCACAGATTCAACCGTAGATTCCATAGAACCGGCGTCCGCAACGGACGACTCATCCGGTTTAGACCTTAAAGATTTATCTTTTCGCTTTTTAGCGGTAGCGAGCGGAGGATCCGACGGCATGTTGTAGTTACACCGCTTACCGAAAACAAGCCTAGCACAGTCTAATCTACGTTTAATGGTGCGCTTATTAAATCTAGCGCAAAAGCGACACCCGACTAAGTCGTGCTCAGGCCCCAAGCAAGAAATACAGAGAGAATGATAGTCCCTATGAGGTATCTGTTTCCCACAAGAAATACAATTAACTTTTTCTGACATCCGGATTAACTGAGGCAAGAAAAGACAAAAATTTTCCGCAACGGGGTACTCAGCCCAACTTGGTCTTCGGTCTGAAACTCGAAAATTGAAAATTTCAGAACGCCGAATGGCACTTGCAAACGCTGCTTCTGCTTCGGACCACGCGGCAAGAAAGACTGAGGATATGGCATCGGTCATGCGCTTAAGTACTCCTACGTACTGACGTCAGCTCCGGGCGACCATGACCGACGCCAGCCTAACTGTTTGGTATTCGGGCCGACAGAGGACAGCGGACTACCCACAGGTTATGACTGCAGCAATGTGAGACTAAGAACATCAGGGGTAACACTTGAGTCAGAATATAGATCATCCAAAACATCAAGCACAGGAGGAATAGCTAAGGGCCTGTGCTGGGGCTTTTTAAGGAAGGTTCGAAGGCGCTTTCTGGAATCAGAATATTCCTGGCCTTGCCACTTGAAATGTTCCCTCATGGTATGCAGAACTTCCCCAAAAGAAATATCCTCAGGAGGGGAGGCCGAGGGGATGGAATCCTCTGCATCAGAGTCCTCATAGGTCTGGAAGAGCTCTTCCTGGCCATCGGAGTGGACAGAGTCCTCAGAATCTTCATCTGAAGGGATAGGGTCAGAGGGTTCAACCCGGGGCCTCTCATCAGAAGGAGGCTGGGATCCTCTCAGGATGGGCCTGTGAACCTCTAATCATGGAAATTAAGTCTGCGGCCATAGTCATGATTTGTGTCTCAGGAGTAGGCTGAGGTAAGGCTTTAGCAGCAAGGTGCTTGGTCTTGCTGGCTGCCTTAGCACGAGTGTAGGCCTTAATAGACATGGCCATAGGAGGCCTAGCAGCTCCACATGCAGGAGTGACCTTATCTACAGCAATGGTCTCGGGCATCTCCTCGGTTTCAGTATCCGGAGGAAAATCTATAACTGGCGGAGTGGTATCCGGTATCGGAGTAGTCGGTAATGCGGTGTCTTCGGTTCGGAGCGGTGGAATAACCGTCTCAGGGGGATCCGGAGGAAAATCTATAACTGGCGGAGTGGTATCCGGTATCGGAGTAGTCGGTAATGCGGTGTCTTCGGTTCGGAGCGGTGGAATAACCGTCTCAGGGGGAACCGGAGCACTAGCGGTAGGTTTTGGCGTGGAGTCTGTGGTAGACGCAGGCCGAGGATGTCGGTCCCGGTCTTTTCGTTTCTTGGGAGTTTGCGATGTCGGAAGTTCCGACGGCATTGTATAAGCAAACTTTTCGCCGAAAAAGTCTTCAGCGAACTCCACCCGGCGCCTGAGTGCGCTTGTTGAAGCGAGCACAGGCGACACAGGCAGAGACGTCATGGTCTGGGCCAAGGCAAGGAAGACAGTAAGAGTGGAAATCCTTATGAGGTATTTGTTTACCACAAGACAGACAATTGTTAACTTTTTCAGTAATTTCTGACATCAGCTGAGGCAAGAAAAGGTCAACGGGGTACTTAGCTTTTTTGATGACTTCGGATTCGAAGAATACAGGAGCTGACCGACCGGCACTTGCAAACTGCTTCTGCTTCGGGCACCTCTGTTGTCGGAGGTATGATTTCGGCAGAAGGGAGAATCGAGGACTCTGTTTCAGCCGAAACAGAGACACTTGCGGTAGGCCTAACTGTGGTTTCAGCCGAAACCGCGGGCCGCGAGTGTTGGTCCTTTTCCTTACGTTTTTTGGCTAAATGTGTAGTCGGAGTCTCTGACGGCATTTTATATGCAAAAGCGGATCCAAAAAGCTCTTCTGCAACCTCCGACCGACGTCTAAGAGTCCGTCCGTCTAAGAGTCCGTCGGTTGAAGGAGGCACAGGCTAAACAAGCTGATACGTCGTGGTCTGGGCCTAAGCAAGGAAGGCAGTAAGAATGGAAATCCTTATGAGGTATTTGCTTCCCACAAGTTAAACAATTATTTACTTTGTCTGACATCGGCTGAGGCAAGAGTGTGTCCCCAACGGGGTACTTAGCTTTTTTCGAAGTTTTCGGTAGCTGAAATCTCTGGATCTGACCGACCGGCACTTGCAAACAGCTTCTGCTTTGGGCACCGTGCGGCAAGAAAGACTGAGGAAAATGGCGTCGGCTGATGCCTTTATACCCCAGAAGCTCCGACGTCGGGGAAAGTGCGACATCAGCTGAGGCCAGACCCAGACTTTGGAATCCGGCCGACCGAAGGGCTGCCTGAGGCAGAACAACCCATATGTTAGGACTGCAGATGCATCCTTGAAGGACATCAGGATCAAACACTGCTGAAAAACAGAAAGAGACAACAGTTCAGAACAGAGTCTAGAGCAAAAGACATACGGAAAGGCTGAACAAATGGGCAGAAGGGTGGCACTAGCTCAATGCCAACAAATGTGGAGCATTACACTTCAGCCACACTACCCGAGTGCGACTACCAACTGAAAAGAAAGGATAGGAACAGAGCAGGACAAGTGGATCAGCAGGTGGCACACAATGCTGGGGTGTATACTCAGACTCCAACAAAAGGCAAGGATTGAAATGTACAAGGGTCTTGGCCAGACTACAGTAAGATCTGTGCGCAGCTCTGGAAGCCACACAAAAAGACTTGAAAGAAGGGAAGGAATATGACCTGAAGTTAAAGAAGCTACAACTCTTCTCACTGGAAACTAATAGAGGAACAGGATATTGAAGTGAAGGGACCACACTCTATACGAAGGACAAAGGGGGCACAAGGAGTAAATTAAGTATCTGAGACAAGTGGAGAAAAGGGTAAGTGGAAGTTAGAAAATTAAGACAATAGGTCTTTGTCATTTCGAAGTCTAAAAAGTACAGCTTTGTACCTACCATAAATGTAGATGTCCGATAGATATGCAACTGCAGTCATAACATATGGGTTGTCCTGCCTCAGGCAGCCCTCGGTCGGCCGAATTCCAAAGTCTGGGTCCGGCGTCGGCTGGTGTCACCTCCCGACGTCACAACTGCTGGAGTATAAAGGCATCGGCAGACGCCATCTTCTTCAGTGTTTCTTGCCCCAGATGCCAGGTGCCCTCCTAGGAAGGCTAAATTTGGTGAATGGATAAAAAATTCCAGACATGCACAACAGCAATAAACAGATAAACCATAGGAGATACCCCCAGCTAATAGGAATAGGGGTAGGGACCCATAAAGAAAGTTGCAGAGGGGTAGGAGGGTGGGAAAATCTGACTGCAGTTGCATATCTATCGGACATCTACATTTATGGTAGGTACAAAACTATACTATGTCCTTCAAGAATGCAACTGCAGTCATAACATATGGGTTGAATACCACAGCCAAGCTGGGGGTGGATGGAACTAAGAGGGATGGTGTAGCTAAAATGCCCTGCAGGACTGCCGAAGCAAAGCCTGCTCGGGATCTGGAGTATAAGGGCAGGTTGTAGTGCTTGGTAAATGTATGCACTGAGCTCCATGTAGCAGCCTCTAAAATGTCCTTTGTTGCCACTCCTCTTAGGAAAGCTGTGGATGTGGCTATAGCTCTGGTGGAATGTGGCCTAATATTGGCTGGCACAGCTTTACCATGGAAAGAGTAGCAGAATCTGATGCAGTGTCCAATCCATTTTGAAATTGTTTGGAGATTGCTTTTCCTTGTATTCCAGCAGCATAGGCTACAAACAGTTGGTCAGACTTTCTGGTGGCCTTAGTTCTGTCCAAGTAGTAGCGTAGTTGCCTGTGTATGTCCAAAGTGTGCAGCAGTTTCCCCCCCCTATTTTGAGGATTGGGGAAGAAAGTAGGCAGGTGAATAGCTTGATTTAGAGACACCCTGGAAATAACTTTTGGCATGAATGTAGGATTGGTTCTTAGAGAAACTCTGTCCTGATGAAAAATGAGGAAGGGAGGCACTGCCACGAGTGCCTGCAACTCAGAGACTCTTCTTGCAGATGTGACTGCCAATAGAAAGACTGTTTTCCATGATAGAAATTGCATTTCTGAAGTTGCTGCTGGCTCAAAAGGAGGAAGAGTTAATTTTTCCAAAACGAAATTGAGGTCCCATGCAGGTACTGGCTGTTTTCTGGGAGGTTTGATATTCTTTATCCCTCTTAGGAACTGTCTTAGCAAAGGATGTGAAAACAGTGGTGGGTCACAATTGTATTTTGCTGAGATTGCTGAGGCGTGAATCTTTATAGAAGAGTATGAGAGTCCAGTATGAAACATTTCTGCCAAGTATTCTAATATCTGAGGTATACTCAGTAATGTGTCGTAACCCCTGTTGGCATTCCAGATACTGAATCTCTTCCACTTGGCTGAATAGGTTTTTCTGGTGGAAGGTCTGCGTGCTTCCAGTAAGATCTCTTGAACTGTTTTGGAAAGAGTTAGCTGGAGGAGTTCATGGTAACCTCCAGGCTGTCAGATGCAATGTTTTCAGGTTTTGATGAACAGTCCTGTAATTGTGTTGTGTTAGAAGCAGGGGCCATAGGGTCAGAGGCCACGGTCTGGTCCGCGTTATGCTCAACAGCAGTGGGTACCAGTGTTGCCTTGGCCAGTCTGGAGCTATCAAAATGCCTGTTTGTTGTTCTGCTTTGATCTTCAGTATCACCTTGGTCAGCAGAGGTAGAGGAGGGAATGCATAAATTTTTAGGGAATTCCAGCTGAAGGAGAGAGCATCCGTTTTCCAGGCTAGAGGATGGTGGGTCCTTGTGCAGAACTTTTCCAGGTGATGATTTAAGTGGGAAGCAGAGATCTACGTCCGGTCTTCCCCATGTCTTTGTTAGTTGTGAGAAAATGTGAGGATGCAGCATCCATTCGTGTGGATCCAAGAAATTTCTGCTCAGGTTGTCCGCCAGTACACTGTCCTTGCCTGGCACAAACTGGGATTGCAAATGTATCTTCAGACTCAGGGATTTTTCCCAGAGAAGCATTGTTAGTCTGCAGAGGGGATAAGAATGAGTGCCTCCCTGCTTGTTTATATACCACATGACAGTGGTGTTGTCTTTCCTTATTAGCAAATGTCCTTGTTGTAGTGATTTTTCGAAAGTCTCGATTGCATGCATCACTGCCAACATCTCTTTTTGGTTTATGTGCAGATGTCTTTCCTTTGGTGTCCATAGACCTTGAATGCATCTGCCCTCCATGTGCGCCCCCATCCATGATCTGAGGAGTCTGTTGTAATCATTTGACCTGCTTGAGGTCTGTTGAAAGACATGCCTTTGTTTAACTGATTTGCTTGAGCCCACCACAAAAATTCCTTTTGCAGACATGGAATAAGTGGGATTACGTCCTCTAGGCTTTGGCTGTGTTGGGACCATAAGCTTTTTAAATACCATTGCAGCTTTCTCATATGAAGTCTTGCCAAAGGTATCAGAAGAATGCAAGATGCCATGAACCCCAGGGCCTGCAGGATTTTCCTTGCAGTCAGCTGGGAGAGTTTTGCTAGGCCTTTTGAAGTACTCTGGTAACTGCTGTTTTTCCTCTGTGAGGTAGGCCATTTGAGTTTGTGTCCAGTTTGGCTCCTAGGAAAATAATCTGTTGGGATGGCAGTAGTCTTGACTTTTGAGTGTTGACTGTATCCCAAGGCCTGCAGTAGTTGAATGACATAGTCCAAGTTTGCTTTTAAGGTTTGTTTGTTGTCTGCTTGTATGAGGCAGTCGTCCAGGTAGGGGTATATTTGAATGCCCTGGAGTCTGCAGTGTGCCACTACTGGTGCCAGGCATTTTGTGAACACTCTGGGCGCAGTAGACAAGCCAAACGGCAATGCTGAGAATTGATAATGCTCTGTTCCTGCAAGAAATCTGAGGTATCTTCTGCAGCTTTGTCTGATTGGGACATGCAGGTATGCCTCCTTGAGGTCCAGAGTGACCAGCCATGACCCCTTGCCCAGAATGGGAAGGGGTTGCTGCAGCGTCAGCATTTTGAACTTTGGCACAATAAGAAAAGTATTTAGAGTTGACAAGTCCAGTATAGGTCTCCATTTGTTTTCTTTTCTTGGAACAAGGAACAGTCTTGAATAAAATCCCTGGCCTTGTTCCTGAGGAGGAACCCTTTCTATTGCTTTTATAATTAACAGCTTTGAAACTTGAGAGAGTGCCTCTGCCTTTTGATGATGTGGCAGGTTTGGCATGCCTTGTCTTATTGGTAAAGTATGGAAGTTGAATCTGTGACCCTTGTCTATTAAATCCAGAATCCCGTTGTCCTTGGTTAAGATATGCCAGTTTTTTGAGAATAAGGATAATTTTCCGCCCAAAGGTGCTTCTCTTTGAGCCTTTGTAGGCGGTATGAAAGTCAAGTCATTGTGATTGTCCTTGTGGTGCAGCTGGGCTGTCTGCGCCACTTCTTTGATTTGTAGGTTGCCATTGGCAGCCCCTGTAGGATCCTCTGTATTGCCCTGTACCTCGGGCACGCCTACTTTTTCCCCGTTGAAACTTGTCAAGAGCCCGGGAAGGACCAATTCTTTGAAGGCCAGTTTCTGCTGAATCTGGGTGGCTGAACCTGAAGGAAATCCTTGACCGTCTGTACTGACTTAGCTTTTTCCTCAATGGATTTCAACACATCTTGTGCATTAGCACCAAAAAGCTTCTGTTTTTCCAGAGGTGCATCAAGTAACTTTACTTTAACATGGTCAGGCAAAGACTGATCTTTTAACCAAGCATGTCTACGTATCACAGCCCCAGTCATAGCTGCCCTACATGAAGCTTCCAATGCATCATAACCACACTGAAAAAAATGGTTGTTAACCTGCTGAGTGTTATGTATATGTTCCTGCAATGCCTTTCTATCAATAGGCTCAGGAGAGGCTATCATCCAGTAAAAAAACCTGGTACTGAAACATGTGAAAAAGGCAGTTAAGTGACCTCATGGCTAGGGTGGTAGAGGTATAAACTTTTTTACCCCATCTCTCCAGGGACCTAGCTTCCCTGTCCGCTGGCAGTGGATTTTTGGCAGTGGAAGTAGCCACTCCCTTGGGGCCCTGTGAAATAGTTTCTAGATCCACAGAGTGGGCCTTAAAGAGATGCTTGTGAGTGTCAGGGACCCTATATCATCGGTCTGGCTTCACAGGAGCACGGGGGAGAGAGAATCAGGGTTAGCATTGGAGTCACAGAAAACATCATCCAAAACATCCATAACTGGAGGAATAGCTAAAGGTCTGTGCTGGGGAAGCTTGTGCTGGGGAAGCTTGAGGAAGGTACGCAGCCTTTTCCTGGAATCAGAGAATTCCTGACCCTGCCATTTAAAATGTTCCCTCAGAGTGCAGGACTTCAAACGAGAAATCCTCTGGAGGGGAGGCAGAGAGAATAGATTCCTCAGCATCAGAGTCCTCGTAGGCCTGGAAGGATTCTTCTTTGGTATCAGAATGCTCAAAATCCCCGGAGGCTTCATCTGAAGAGAGGTTGTCAGCCTGCTCAGTTCTGGGCCTTTTCTCTGCAGGTGGCTGAGAACCTCTGTCTGGATGAGGCCGAGACCCCCTGATAAGAGAAATAAGGTCTGCAGCAAGAGACATGATCTGTTTATCAGAAGAAGGGGCCCGAGCAGCAGGTTTAGGATGGGCCTTGGCCTGGCTGGCGGCCTTAGCACGTGCAAAGGCCTTGATGGACATGGATACAGGAGGCCTAGCAGCCCCACGTGCAGGAGTAACCTTGTCTACAGAGATGGTGTCGAGTAGATCCAGAACTTTGGTTTCCGGAGGAAAAACAACCGGCACCGGAGAGATCTCAGAGACCGAAGGTCGTGTTAACGCTGTGTCGTCGGCCTGGAGCGGTTGAATTACCGCTTCCGAAGGGACCGAAGCACTAGCGGAGGGTTTAGGAGTTGCATCGGTGGTGGACGCGGGCAGAGGATGTCGGTCCCGGTCCTTTCGTTTTTTGGCAGATTGAGTTGTCGGTTGATCCGACGGCATGATATACGCGAAAGAATCACCGAAAAAAAGTCCTCAGCGAATTCTGCCCGGCGCCTGAGAGTGCGCTTATTAAAGCAAGCACAGGCCGAGACGTCGTGGTCTGGGCCCAGGCAAGGAAGGCAGTAAGAATGGAAGTCCTTATGAGGTATTTGTTTACCACAAGACAAACAATTATTAACTCTCAATTTGTTCTGACATTGGCTGAGGCAAGAAAAAATGTTCCCCAACGGGGTACTTAGCTTTTAGATGACTTCGGTACTGAAAAAACAGGAGCTGACCGACCGGCACTTGTGAACTGCTTCTGCTTTGGGCACCGCGCAGCAAGAAAGACTGGGGAAGATGGCGTCGGCCGATGCCTTTATACTCCAGCCGTTGTGACGTCGGAGAGGAGGAGACACCAGCCGACGCCGAACCCAGACTTTGGAATTCGGCCGACCGAGGGCTGCCTGAGGCAGGACAACCCATATGTTATGACTGCAGTTGCATTCTTGAAGGACATCTGAGTAATCACATGAACAAACCCTTACTGGTGAAAAATTTCATGAATCATATTTTGACTTAGGAATGTGGTCCATTCCCATCATAGTATTGGAAACCGAAAAGACTTGGAGAAATTTAAAAAGTTGAAAAAAGGGAATGAATGCTTATGTGAGAAAATTTGCTATCAAACTAACAGTCTTGAATGGGATTGTGGTACAGTGGGTTAAGTGAATGTTCCATTACTCCGCTATTAAGTGATCCGAGTTTAGTGGGGGGCACACAGTCCCCCACAGTGGGTGCAGGGGAGCTTGTATCCTCCAAAAAATAGGGAAAAAATGGTTTTGTGCAATAGCTCTATAAAGTGTTCGCTCTTTATAGAGGTTCACTCATATGAGTGCTCACTCTAGTTTATGAGGACCTTTTTCAAAAGGTCTCCTGTTGTAGCAGACCACCTCTCAAAAGTAGTCTTTATTCAAGGTGGACTTTTGCAATGCAGAACCCATTAAAATAGGGTCTATATATATCAGCTTATCGAAAGATGACAACATCGAACACTAGTTGATCGACCTGTAAAGATCGAACAACCAAAATAGCAAATAGCAGGGAAAAAAAGCTGGGACATTTTATTTTATTTTTATTGAAAATTTGTTTACAGGAGAGTCCAACTGGGCATAAAAACCCTTTTTCAGCAGAGGCCCGGGGAGAAAAAATTCCATTGTTACTAGACTATTATGTTAGTAGAAAGAAAATTGTATAATACAATAAAGAAATAAAATAGTAACAGATATTCATAACAGTAAAAAGGCTTGGAATAAATTGGTCGAGTGGGAGACAAGACCAATAATCTTGTATAACAATTCTTCTAGAAGGCTGTTCTTAAAGTAGTAGCAGGTAGTCACACTGTACACAATGAGAGTCCAATTACGATATTCATATACAGGTAGCATAGCAAACTGAAGACTTAAATCGGATAGATATTAACAGTGAGAAAGAAAAAACATAAGGTAGTCA
This sequence comes from Protopterus annectens, assembly GCF_019279795.1. Classification (NCBI taxonomy): domain Eukaryota; kingdom Metazoa; phylum Chordata; order Ceratodontiformes; family Protopteridae; genus Protopterus; species Protopterus annectens. The sequence goes on from NC_056739.1 coordinate 606,964,143, forward strand.
TATTACTTGGATTCAATGCTCATTACCTATGCAATTAAATTTTAAAATCAGCTAGTTCCACGGTTTGGGCTACCCATGCCCAGTACATGTACTAGTCCAGGAAATGGTGAAGTGGGCTTTAATGTGATGCCTGAAGTTTAAGCTAGGTATAGTTCTAATTTCAAGTGGTAAAGCATTCCACAGTTTAGCAATGTAGTAGGAGTACAGTGTGTCATCCGAGCTATTTTTACTCCTGGTTACTTCAATTAGAGTTTTATTAGTGGATCTTAGTGGACAGGTAAGTATATGGGTATTGAGGAAGCCTTGTAGAGCTGCTGGTGTCTTATCGGGTTTGTAGTACATTTGGTGGGCAGCAAAGAGTTGTGTGAGGATGAGTTGGTGGGGTAGTTCTAAGTTAGTTGTCTTAGGGCCTTACAATGATGGCTTCTAGGAAGACAACTGGTGGCAAATTTTGCTATTTTGTTATAGCAGGCATCTAGCTTTGTTAGGTCTGATTTGGAGAGGTTGGTAAAGATGGGCGAGGCGTACAGTAAAGTTGACAGAAGACTAGTTCGGAAGAGTTCTGGCTGTGGTTATTCTGGAGTTTGTGGTTAGGTAGGTTTTGCATCTGTACAAGGTACCTATTTTCTTGTGTACTTTTTTTTCACAGTCTGGGCAATGTGTAACTCGAACTTCAGATTTTGATCAAGAACACCACCGTGAAGTTGGGTGGATGGTACTGGTTCGATCAAAGTCTTATTACTGGATGTGATGTTGAAGTAAGTGGATTGGTTTTGAATTTAGTGGAGTGGGAGAGCATAAGTTTAGTGTTAGTTGGGTTAAAGATTAATTGGGCACCTGCCAACCATGATTCAATAGCACTGAAGGATGTTTGAGTTAAGTTCTGTAGTTCAGGTAGAGTTGGGGCTTAACATATGACAGGGGAATAGTCTGCATACTGTACAAGGGTGGCTAGAGTTATAGCATTATGGAGTTTATTCCAACAGGTTAAAAAGGAGGGCGCCGAGAAAAGACGCTTGAGGCATGCCCATAGTCACTAGTAGCAAGGGAGAAAAGCTTTGTTCCACCATACCGCTTGTTGCAGATCTATGCGGTAGTTCGAAACCAGGCTAGAGTGGAATAGCTTGGGTTCAGTTTGGACAAGGCAGTCAGCAGTTTGTTATGAGAATGTATTGAAGGCTTCTGATAAGTCTAAAGATTACTCATACTAGCTCACACTTATTTCCAAGCTGACTGATGCTGTTAGTGAAGTTAATAAGGGCTGTGGTAGGGGCAAAAGCCATGCCGAGTATTTGTAAGTAATTTATCGTCTAAATGGTGGTTAAGTATTTGGGTGTGAACACACCTTTCAAGGATTTTTGATAGAAGGGATAGGATTGCTATGGGCCAATAGTTAGAGAAGTCCATGGAGGGACCTCCTTTGTGTAGGGGTATGACGTGAGCAATTTTCCAGAGAGTGGGGATGCGTTGCTCGGATAGGGAACAGTTAATTAGTAGGGAACCTGGATAGGAGATGGCTTCCGCTGCTATTTTTAAGTATGCTGAGGTAGGTTGTCAGCACCCAGGGTTGTGGGCTTTACCCTGAGCAAGTATTTGTGTATGTTGTGGGTTGGGAGGGGTTTTAAGGAGAATGTGTTATCTAATAGAGAGGTTAGGTTGATGGGCAGTGATGGGGAGTTTTGGTTAGTAAGAATGATGTAGGTCAATGAAGTATTTATTAAACTGGGTAGCAATACATTGTAGGGGATTTGCTGTTGGTTGAGGGGTCTTAGTTTGACCTGGTCAAAGTATTTTATTTAAAGTGGTCCAGAATTTTTGAAGATTATTTTGGTACTTAGCTTGTATACTAGTATAGTAATTCTTTTTATCAAGTCTTATTTATGTTTTGGCTTTGTTTCTTAGCTGGAGATGCTTCTGGTGAGTAACTATTGATTTTTTGTGGGTCCATTCGTGCCACGCTTTATCCCTTTCTTTTAGGAGTGATTTTGTTTCAGCGAGCCAAGGAGAGTAATTAGATTTTGCTCATATTGTCCTGATAGGGGCTATGTTATTTAAGATATTTAAAAATGTGGTGTTAAGTAGTAGACTGCACTGTCCAGGGATAAAGTTAAGTTTCCAGTTGCAAAGCTTAAGGGATGTTATGAAAGCTTGACACCTGAAAATTTTGGTGTTGCAAATTTGGTAAGTAGATTTTTTTTGAAGGATTTGCCTGGTGAAGTATAACGTATGTTGGAAGGTGGTCAGAGTGAATCAGGGAGGTTACCAGAACTATAGAAAAAAGTGTGGAGTAGTTGGTGAGAATGGATAGTTTCCTTTTCAGTAGTTTTATCAAACCTTGTGGTTTGAATTAACTGGGTAAAGCCGTTGAGGTTGATATGGGTGGTAGGGTCATCAGAGCGGCAGGAGTACCAGTTAATATTAAAGTCCCCTAGTATAATGGTCTCTTGTGGGAGGTTATTGGAGGACCACTGTAGGATGGGTTCGTTTGTCTATGTTGCTGCCAAGAGAAATATAGGTACCTATGATGTTGATAATTTTAATGTGAAACTGTTCAGTCTCGCAGTTTGTTCTTACACACGGGTTCGGAGCCGATCCTCAGCTCCAAGTCTGCCACATCACCAGCTCCGCATCTTCGAGAAAGCTCGAGGCACAGTAATATCCCATGATCCTCAGGTGCTAACCCTCAGATCTAGTTTGCCGCTAGCAGCAGATCGCATATGAGAGGCTCGGGCCAGTATATTTTTTTCTATATTCTTTATATATATTTCTTTTTATAAACTTATAGTTATTTCTTAGCGTTTAAAATAATGTAGTATAGGGGTGTTGTTTGTGACTGTATTTAGACTAGATTAGTTAGTTTAATTTTTTCTAGTTAAGGCCTGCGGGTTTTTTCTGTCAGGATTGACAGTACTTTAAATAATTTTTGCCTTAACTCTCTTTTTTCTTTATTATATATATATATATTTATTATAATTATTCTAGACTTTTAAAATTGTTACACTTAGATTTATATAGTGCGTTTAAGTGTTCTGTGTTTTTTGGACTTTTTCTATATATATTCAAAATGTCAGAGAAAGCCAAATCAGGCTTTAGAAGATGTCAGTGCGGACAGATGTCCATTACGGATAACAGAAGATGTCCATTACGGATAACAGAAGATGTCCATTACGGATAACCACTCATCCTGCGTATACTGTCTTGGCCCTCTCCACTTGCAGGAAGACTGTTCCATTTGTCATTCCTTTAGTGAGAGGGTCATGCTGGAAAGACGCAGGAAGTTGGTTGACAGAGGGTTGCTTAAACCCGATTTTCAAGAGGCCCTGGACAAGGCTGAACAGGTATCCAAGTCTTCGAAGGGGTCGAAGTCTTCAAGAGTGTCGGAGCCCAAGTCATCGGCTCCGAGCACCTCTTTTCAGATTCGGACACCGGCTCCTACGACCTCTGTGCCAGGTGTCGAGCGTTTATCTCTGACCGAGACTCAGGTCTTGGAGCCGGTGTCAGAGGTACCACTGCCTTCTATCCTTCGCTCTGTGGCTGCTTCGATCCCTTCGACCCGTTCTTAGAGGCCGCTTTCTGACTCAGATGTGGACCGAGTGGTACAGAAGCTTATGGAGAACTCTGCTCTGTCCAAATGAAGAGAGGTTTCATAACTCGAGACTATTCCTGTTCCCTCAACACTTCCTCCTCAGAGACCCGTCGAGTCATCGGAGCTAGGAATCGAAGAACCGATGATTGTAGAGCCCTCTGTGCCGAAGCCTCCAGTAGCGCTATCGGCTCAGTTTACCTCGACTCCTTCGGAACCAGCCGGAGAGTCTCTGAGCCGAAGATCTTTCCTGGGTTCCGGGGGGGACAGTCGAACTGAGATATCGGTTCCGACTCTTCCCCTCGGTGTCTCTGCTCACATCATTTCAGAATCGGAACCACGGGCTTCAACACAGAGGACGGATCCGGAGAAAAGTACAGTTTTGTACCTACCATGAATGTAGATGTCAGAGAGGTATGCATCTGCAGTCCTAACAAATGGGTTGTTCCTGGCCTCAGGCAGCCCTTCGGTCGGCCGGATTCCAAAGTCTGGGTCTGGCCTCGGCTGATGTCGCACTTCACCCGACGTCATAGCTGCAGTTCTGCGGGTATAAAGGCATCAGCTGACGCCATTTTCCTCAGTGTTTCTTGCCCCAGATGCAAGGTGCCCTCTAGGAAGGCTAAATTTGGATAAATGTAAATGTTTCCAAACAATAGAGAGCAAATAGAAATAAACATGTATATACATATATACAAACAAATACACCATAACAGATTCCCCCAGCTAGCTACAAGATGGGCAAATACCCTAGGAGTACCACAGAGGGGAAGGAGGGTGGGTAATCCTGACTGCAGATGCATACCTCTCGGACATCTACATTTATGGTAGGTACAAAACTGTACTATGTCCTTCAAGGATGCATCTGCAATCCTAACAAATGGGTAGAATACCATAGCCAAACTGGGGGAGGAGGCACTAAGGAGGCACTAAGAGTTTATGGTGTAGTTAAGATCCCTTGCAAAACAGCAGTGGCAAAACCTGCTCGGGATCTGGAGTATAAAGGTAGATTGTAATGCTTGGCAAATGTATGCACGGAGCTCCAAGTAGCAGCCTCTAAAATGTCTTTGGTAGCCACTCCTCGTAAGAAAGCTGTAGTACTGGCTGTAGCCCTTGTGGAATGAGGTCTGATGTTTTCTGGAGTTGCCTTTCCATGAAAAGAGTAGCAAAATCTAATGCAATTTCCTATCCATTTTGAGATGGTTTGTTTTGAAATTGCTTTTCCTTCCATTCCTGTTGCATATGCTACCAGAAGCTGGTCAGTTTTTCTATTGTTCTTGGTTCTGTCCAGGTAGTAGCGCAATTGTCTGTGTACATTCAAGGTATGCAGCAATCTTTCCCCCCTGTTCTGTGGGTTGGGGAAGAATGTTGGTAGGTGTATTGCTTGGTTTAATGATACCCTTGAGACCACCTTTGGCATAAAGGTAGGATTAGTTCTCAGGGACACTCTATCCTGATGGAAGATAAGGAAGGGCTGTACTGCCATTAATGCCTGTAATTCAGAAACCCTTCTAGCTGAAGTGATTGCAAGCAGGAATGCAGTCTTCCAAGATAAGTACTGTAATTCTGCTGTTGCTGCTGGTTCAAAAGGGGGGAGTGTTAACTTTTCTAACACAAAGTTAAAGTCCCATGTAGGCAATGGTGGTTTCCTTGGTGGCTTTACATTTTTAATTCCTATGAGAAACTGCCTGAGTAGAGGATGAGAAAAGACTGGAGGATCCATGTTGTATTCTGCTGAAATTGCTGATGCATGAATCTTAATGGAGGAGTAGGACAGACCATTGTGGAAAAGCTCTGCTAAGTATTCCAGGAGGTTAGCTATGTTTGCCAATGATGCATCTATTCCTTTTGTTGCACTCCAAATGAGACATCTTTTCCATTTTGCTGAACAAGTTTTCCTTGTTGATTGTCTGCGAGCATCCAAGATAATGTCTTTAACCCTTTGAGATAAATCTTGGTTATTACTCCTTATGTAATGTTCCAAGCAGCTAGCTGCAGTGTTTTCAAGTTCGGATGCAGGATTTTGAAGTTGTTCTGTGTTAGCAGTAGAGGTAGTAGGGGTAGAGGCCATGCGTGTTCCCGGGACATACTCCTCAGTAGCGGGTACCAATGTTGCCTCGGCCAATCTGGAGCTATCAAGATGATCCTCGGGTGATCTTCTTTGATCTTCAGTAGCACTTTGTGCATCAAAGGAAGAGGTGGGAATGCATATGCTGTCAGGTTTTCCCAACTGAAGGATAGAGAGTCCACCTTCCAAGCAAGTGGGTGGTATGTCCTTGTGCAGAATTTTTTCAATTGGTGGTTGTGTGGGGATGCGAACAGGTCTATTTCTGGCAGTCCCCATTTCCTTGTGATGGTTTTGAAGATGTCTGGATGCAGCATCCATTCGTGGGCATCCGTGGTAGTTCTGCTTAAGATGTCTGCTAGTATATTTTCTTTTCCTGGCACGAATATGGCTTGGAGCTGAATGTTGAGGCTCAGGGCCACCTTCCAGAGGTCCATTGCCATCCGGCATAGAGGATATGAATGTGTGCCTCCCTGTTTGTTGATATACCACATAACTGTGGTGTTGTCCGTCCTTATCAGCAAATGACCCTGTTGTAGAAATGGTCTGAATGTCTGAATTGCCCGTTTTACTGCCAGCATCTCTTTTTGATTTATGTGTAGGTTCATCTGGTCTTGAGTCCATAAGCCTTGTATGCACTTGTCCACCCTGTGTGCCCCCCAACCGAGGTCTGAGGCGTCCGTGGTGATAGCCTGGCTTGGGTGAGGCCTGTGGAAGGGCAGTCCTTTGTTCAACTGACAGGCCTGGGCCCACCACTGGAATTCTTGCTTCAGGCATGGAATTATTGGAATTTTGGTTTCTAGGCTGTGCTTGTGCTGAGACCATAAATTCCTCAGGTACCATTGCAACTTCCTCATATGTAGTCTGGCATGTGGAATTAATATTATGCAGGATGCCATGTAACCCAGGGCTTGCAGGATTTTCCTTGCTGTAAGCTGGTTCTGCGTTGTTAATGCCATGAAATAGAGTGGTAGCTGCTTCTGTTTTTCTGCTGAGAGGAATGCCATCTGGTTTGATGTGTCCAGTTCTGCACCCAGGAAGGTTATCCTTTGGGATGGCATCAGCCTTGACTTTTTTGTGTTGACTGTGTATCCCAGGGCTTGCAGCAGGTGAATAACCTTTTCCAAATCTTTTGTTAATTTGTCTTTGCTGTCCGCTTGTAACAGGCAGTCGTCCAGGTATGGATAAATTTGAATTCCTGAAGCCTGCAATGAGCAATTACTGATGCCAGGCATTTCGTGAATACTCTGGGCGCAGTAGATAAGCCAAAAGGCAATGCTGAGAATTGATAATGCTCTGATCCTGCAAGAAATCTGAGGTATCTTCTGCAATTTGGTCGTATGGGGATGTGCAGGTATGCCTCCTTGAGATCCAGAGTCACCAGCCAAGACTCCTTGCCCAGCATGGGAAGAAGTTGCTGTAGGGTCAGCATTTTGAATTTTGGAACAATGAGATATGTGTTTAGAGCAGACAGGTCGAGGATAGGTCTCCATTGTTTTTCCTTTCTTGGTACTAGGAAAAGCCTTGAATAAAATCCTTGTCCTTGTTCCATAGCCAATACCTTTTCTATAGCTCTCATCCTTAGTAAGTGGTCTATTTGTTGTAGAGCGTTTGTCCTTTGGTTTGGAGGTAGGTTTGGCATTCCTCTCTTCCTTGGAAGACTATGGAAGTGAAACCTGTAGCCTTTGTCTATTGTCTGTAAAATCCATTTGTCTATTGTAATGTAATGCCAATTTACTGAAAATAAGGCTAATTTTCCGCCTAAGGGTGCTGCCAGTTGTTCCCTGGTAGGCGGTTTCAAAGCCAAGTCACTGTGATTGCCCTGTAGAAGTGGTAGTGGGTGGATCTGTGGCAGTAGCTCTCTGGCTGTTAGGCTGCCACTGACGTCCCCTGTAGGCACCTCTGGATTGACCTCTGCCTCTAGGGCGTCTATTTCTGCTTCTCTGTGCTCTGGTGGTGTCTGGAAAGGACCAATTCTTGGAAGGCCAGTTCCTACTAAACCTCGGAGGCTGGACCTGTAAGAAATCCTTGACTGTCTGGACAGATTTAGCTTTTTCTTCCACCTTCTTCAACACTTGCTGTGCAGGGGAACCAAACAAACTGTGCTTTTCCATGGGAGCATCTAGAAGCTTTGATTTTACATGGTCTGGTAAGGATTGTTCTTTTAACCATGCATGCCTTCTGATCACTGTACCAGTCATAGCTGATCTAAAGGAAGCCTCCAGTGCATCATAGCCGCATTTTAAGGAATGATTACTGACCTGCTGAGTGTTATGCACCAAATCCTGAAGGGACTTACGGTCTAAAGGTTCAGGAGAGGGCAGTTTTTTAGTGAGCTGATCTAACAAATTCTTGATACTGAATCATGTGGAATTAACAGTTTAAGGCCCTAGCCGAAAGAGTAGCAGAAGTATAAACTTTTTTACCCCATCTCTCCAATGCCCTAGATTCTCTTTCAGAGGGGAGGGGGTTTTTGGCAGAGGCAACTGCTACAGCTTTGGGGCCCTGTGAAATAGTTTCAGGGTCTGCAATAGGAGCCTTATACAAATGATAATGTGTGTCCGGAACCCTGTAGTATCTGTCGGGCTTAGCAGGGGCCGGAGGCTGTGAGTCAGGGGCAGTACAAGCATCATTAAATGCATCATCCACAACTGTAAGTACTGGAGGAATAGCTAAAGGCCTATGCTGTGGTAAATGCAAAAAGGTCCTAAGCCTTTTCCTAGAGTCTGAAAAATCCTGGCCCTGCCATTGAAATTGTTCCCTCATAGCATGCTTGGTTTCCCCAAAAGAAAATTCCTCAGGAGGAGAGGCAGAAGGTACGGAATCCTCTGCATCAGAGTCCTCATATGGAGAGTAAGGGCCCTCTGGAGGATTTGAATTTTCTGAATCATCAGAGGAATAATCTGAAGAAACTGGCTCAGGGGGCTCTGCTCTAAGCCTCTTCTCTGGAGGTGGGTGAGAGGCCCTGTCAGGGTGTGACTGGGTTCCCCTGATCAAAGAAATGAGATCCTCTGCTAGACTAAGCATTTGAGTACTAGAGCTAGGCCTGTGAGAGGGGGCTTTAGCAGGCACGGCCTTTGAAGATTTTGCTGCTTTAGCCCTGGCAAAAGCCTTAATTGACATGGATGCAGGGGGCCTAGCAGCTCCACGAGCAGGAGAAGATACATCTAAGGGGATAGTATCTGATAAATCCTGAGAAACTGTAAGAGCAGGAGGATTTTCAGTAGCAGATTCAGCCATGCTGGAAGAGGCCTCGGTAGAAGGAGGCAAGCTTTCGGCCGAAGGAAGAACCGCGGACTCTGCTTCAGCCGAAACAGACACTCGCAGTTGGCTTAGCCGCGGTTTCGGCCAAAACTGCGGACCGCGAGTGTCTGTCCTTTTCCTTACGCTTTTTAGCTAAATGTGAAGTCGGAGTCTCCGACGGCATGATATAAGCAAAAGCGGAGCCGGAAAACTCCTCTGCAAACTCCGACCGACGTCTAAGTGTTCGTCGGTTGAAGGAAGCACAGGCTAGACAAGCTGCTACGTCGTGGTCTGGGCCTAAACAAGGTAGGCAGTAAGAGTGGAAATCTTTAGGAGGTATTTGTTTCCCACAAGTTAGTTATTCACTTTTTCTGACATCGGCTGAGGCAAGAAAGAGTCCCCAACGGGGTACTTAGCTTTTTAGAAGTCTTCGGTAGCAGCAATCACTGGTTCTGACCGACCGGCACTTGCGAACAGCTTCTGCTTCGGGTGCCACGCGGCAAGAAAGACTGGGGAAAATGGCGTCGGCTGATGCCTTTATACCCGCAGAACTGCAGCTATGACGTCGGGTGAAGTGCGACATCAGCCGAGGCCAGACCCAGACTTTGGAATCCGGCCGACCGAAGGGCTGCCTGAGGCCAGGACAACCCATTTGTTAGGACTGCAGATGCATCCTTGAAGGACATCGACCACCTTCTTCGATCGGGTCGGGGCACTGGTGCCTTTGACATCATGAGGAAGGTCTTGTCTGATCAGACACATACATCATCAGTATCTTCTTCTCCTTCCACAAAAGGTCCGCGTTCTGCTTCTGTGCCTTCGGCCCCTACCAAGCGTCAAGACCCAATGCCTCAGAAGTCCCCACAGGGCGACTCTGGTTTCTCAGATGCATCCCCAGAAGCTCCCGCTGAGGATGTTCTGAGGAAACGATTGTGCAAGAGGAGGCGCATCAATTCCCCCCAGGAATCTCTCACATCTGACACCGATTTAGATGAAACAGAAGGGTCCCCAAGGTCCCCCTCTGAGGATGTCTTATTTGCAGACATTTTGGAAATCCTGAAACAAAGGGGAGACTGGTAAACCCTTACCCCTTCTGTGGATGAATCGGTCTTGCTGAAGGCATTTGGGACTCAACCTTCTACCTCCTGGGTGACCCCGCCATTTGACAATCTCATGGATCTAATAGCCCAGAGGGCTTGGGGAAACGCCCGATACAGTGGAACCAATCCCTCGCAAGCCAAATAAATACATGATGGCCCTCCAGGACAAATCTTATCTTACAAAAGGGGTTCCCCGTGGATTCTACGGTGGTGGCGGCGGCCACTAAGATGTCTGAATCCTCTCCCTCTGTCCATCCTCCTAATAAAGGATTCTAGGACGATGAACAGATATGGGAAGCGCATATTTAGTTCTGCGACTTTTTCCATCCGATCGCTCAACTACCTTACGCATTTCACACGTTTACAGAGAGATCTCATTAAGGAAATGGGAGATGCTCTCCAGGGAAACACAGATGCTGCTGTCGCCGAGAAAGTGACAGCACAACTTAACACCCTAAACTCCATAGTGAACACGTCCATGAGGCTGATTTCATACGCAGCCGAAGGGTCGAGTAGAGCGGCAGCTTCAGCGATCGCCCTAAGGAGGCAATCCTGGTTGCGCTTATGCTCCTTGGCGGAAGCTTTTAAGTCTTCCTTTGCCAATGCCCCCTTTGATGGTGCCTCCTTGTTTGGGCCCAAAGTAAAAGAGATTCTCACGAGGTGTGAACAAGAAGGGAAGACCCAGTCTGCCGTAGGGGTCCGTTTTTCCATCCCATCTAGACCCTACCCTAAAGGGCAGCGAGGCAGAAAAGTGTGGTTCCGAAAGACTCCGGGATCCTTTCAGCCCACCCAAAGTGAGGCCCCCTCCAGAGGCAGAGGAGGGGGAAGAAACGGAAGACGCCACCCAGCCGGCAGAGGGGGTCCGCAAAATAAGGGCGACAGACTTTCCCTGGGAAACCCTTCCAGCACTCCTGAGTGCAGGCCCGACTGTCCTACTCTGGAGGCAGTCCGAGGTCGCTTGGCTTTATACCCAGAGGCCTGGCTAAATCTTACATCAGATTCCTGGGTAAAAAGCATAGTTACCAGAGGCTACAACATTCCGTTCATCAGAATGCCACCCAACTCCAAAAAGCTCCCAGACGTTCCACCCAGTCTGCGAGACCAGGCAACCGTAGAGATAGGAAGGTTGCTCGAAAACAGAATCATCCAACTAGTCCCGGCGGACCAAATAGGATCCGGAACTTACTCAAGGTTCTTTTTAGTTCCAAAGAAAACAGGGGACTGGAGGCCAATTTTGGACCTCAGCAAATTAAATGCCTTAGTGAAAAAGGAAATGTTCCGGATGGTCACGCTACAGTCAATCCTTCCCTTTCAGCAGAAGGGCGACTGGATGTGCTCTATAGATCTCAAAGACGCATACTACCATATCAAGATAGCCAGGGCGTCCAGAGATCATCTGTGCTTCCGGCTGGGAGCCAGTCATTTCCAGTTTCGCGCTCTGCCCTTTGGTCTCACCTCAGCCCCCAGGGTGTTCACCAAATGCATGGCAGTAGTAGCGTCTCACTTGAGACTAAGGGGATTCCGGGTGTTTCCTTATCTAGACGACTGGCTCCTATCCACCACCACAGAGTATTGTCTTCTACAAGCCAGGAATTACACCACCAGTCTCTGCTCCTCGCTAGGCATAACGGTGAATTTTGGAAAGTCTGTCTTATCGCCGTCACAGCGCATCTTATTTATAGGAGCACAGCTAGACACCTCCCTGGCTCGAGTTACTCTCCCCCCACCAAGAGTGTCAGACCTCAGACATCAAATTTTGGTCCTCCTCCAGAGCAAGAGAGTCCCTGCACGACAAATATTAAGAGTACTAGGCTTGATGGCAGCCTCCCTTATTGTAGTTCCCTTAGACAGGATGCATATGAGGATTCTTCAATGGATGCTATTCGCCCAGTGGTCGTTATCGACAACTTCCACTATCTCACGAAATCTTGATCATGAATTTTTGCAAGAAGGATCTCTTGTGGTGGATACACAGTCAAGATCTAACACTAGGACGACACTGTTACCCAGTCCGGTAGCAACTCTAACCACGAATGCTTCCCTGATAGGGTTGGGGGTGGGGGGAATTTTTTCAGGGACAAACAGTCCAAGGTCAATGGTCCAACTTGGAGTACAACCTGCACATCAATGTTCTAGAGCTGAGAGCAGTGTTTCTAGCGTTGCAACACTTTCACAAGTCCTTACCTCAGGGAACAGTGACAGTTCAAACAGACATGTCAGTGGTCTGGTACACAAATAAGCAAGGGGGAACCAGATCTTACCCATTATGCAGAAAGGTCCTCAGAATTTGGCAATGGGCAAAGTCCACTGGACGCTTTCTGACAGCAACGCACATCCCGGGGACTTCCAACGTAATCGCGGACAGGCTGAGCAGAGCCATCCTGTTTCCTCACGAGTGGTCCCTCAAACCTTGAGTGGCGGAAAATATCTTCCGCAGATGGGGCCAGGCCTTGCTGCGACCTGTTTGCATACCCATCGAATGCCAAATGCAGAAGCTACTTTGCCCTGTTACCCCCTACGGGGGGTGTCCCCAGGGACGCACTGGTACACGATTGGCCCCCGGGTCTCCTTTACGCTTTTCCTCCTGTTCCACTAATTCCCAGGTTCTTGCAGAAAGCCAAACTTCTGGACAGGACCATAATACTGATAGCCCCATTCTGGCCTCGACAAATCTGGTTTCCCTTCCTTCAATCTCATCAAGTGGAGGAACCATGGATGCTGGACCCGGAGCCAGACCTGTTGACACATTCGTCGGGAGTTCTCACACCTTCCTCAAGTCCCTCAAACTGACAGCTTGGCTGCTCTGCTTCCCATCTTAGCCAGGTCGGAGATACTATCCCCTGCAGTACAACAAATTATTGCATCTTCTCACAAACCATCTACAAGGAAATTGTACAACAGCAAATGGAATAGTTTTGCACACTGGGCCTCCAAACAAGGTATAGATCCATTCGGGGCTCCAGTACACAAGAAACTAGATTTTCTTACCACAATTTTTCAAGAAGGTGCATCAACGTCCACGATAAGGGTTCAACTGGTGGCTATATCCAATTTTCATACTGGCCGCGAAGATGGTTCTCTTATGTCCCACAGACTTTGTAAAGCCTTCATGAAAGGTACCTTTCACCTCCGTCCCCCCTTTCGTAATCCAATAGCCCCTTGGAATCTTAATCTCATGCTGTCACAACTCATGTTGCCCCCATTTGAACCAGCAGCCACAACTCCATTAAAATTTCTTTCGTGGAAAACACTTTTTCTGGTTGCCATCACTTCCGCCAGGAGAGTTTCAGAGTTGCAGGCTCTAACTATCCGACCCCCGTACATGATTTTTCATCCAGATATAGTAGCCTTGCGCACCAGTCCGTCCTTCCTTCCGAAGGTTTGCTAGATTCAAAACATCAGTCTATCGAACTACCTAACTTCTTCAAAAACCATTCCAATAAGTTAGAATACACATTGCACAAATTGGACGTTCACAGGCAACTGAGATTTTACTTACATAGGACAAAAGAATACAGAAAGTCAAACCAACTATGTCTCATATGCTGACCAAAGGAAAGAACAGGCAGTAACGAAGGTTACCTTATCCAAATGGCTCTCAAATTGCATACATTTCATATATGCTGAATCGAAACCACAACTCCCTTTCAAACCCAGAGCTCATTCTACAAGGGCGATCGCTACCTCTTCAGCCCATACCGCTCGTTTGCCTTTAGATAACATTTGTGCAGCGGCAACTTGGGCAAAACCACATACTTTTATCGCCCACTATAAACTAGACAAAAGCTCCAGGGACAGGGCAACGTTCGGTTCCACTGTACTCAGGAATGTTCTCCCTTGAGCCACCCAGAAAAAAGGAGCTAGGGACGCTACCCGTGTGTAAGAACAAACGGCGAGATTGAGAAACTGCAAAAAGTGCCGACTGCACACAGAGGAGAACACAGGTAAAAACCACAATCAACTTTATTACAAGCTGTAAACACAAAAGTATCAGTGAAGGTAAGCGCTTTCGGCAAGTACCAATGGCCCGCCTTCTTCAGACAATTAGAGAGCAAGGGCAAATTCAATTTATACTTGGCTTTTAAAGCAATGCACCAATGGTATAAAGGCACATAAATAAATGATGACATCAGTTGCTTGTTTAAGTCACTATAAAATAAAACCAAGCCACATCCGTAAATAGCCTAGGCATACAATGCTAGATTTTACTGTAATAACTTAAAATAAGTTAAATTAACCTTCCATACGCAAACAATTAATATGTAACTAAAACCACAGGTAAAAATGTTGAAAAATAAGCTGCAATAAAATTAGCTCCAAAAAATAATAAAACCAATAATGTTAGGACCTTTAAGATAGTAAAATCTAGCATTTACCAGTGTTCTCCTCTGTGTGCAGTCGGCACTTTTTGCAGTTTCTTGGTTTCAAAAGTTGGTTAAACGGCGAGATTGAACAATTTCACATTAAGAAGTTTTGTTCTTGCCATAACGTTCCATGTGAATTGTTCATCTCGCCTTTGTTCTTACATTCCCCCCCTCCATCCCCCGTCCTGCGGTCTGGGAGAACGGGTTTGACTGAATTCCTTTTCAGTCTTTTCTAGATATTGTTAGCATTCAGCTTATTCTTGTACATTAGTAATGGCATCTTTTCTCCTCTATCTGAGGGCAGGTTTCCAGACAGTGTGTAGTATCTGTTTACAAGTGTTCAAGACACAGTTCTAAAGGGATTCTTCTGTTATAGCAAACTAGATCTGAGGGTTAGCACCTGAGGATCAAAGGATATTACTGTGCTTCAAGCTTTCTCGAAGATGCGGAGCTGGTGATGCAGCCGACTCGGAGCCAAGGATCGGCTCTGAACCAGTAAGCAAGAACAAAGGCGAGATGAACAATTCACATGGAACGTTATGGTAAGAACAAAACTTCTTATTTTGGTTGACTTATTTTAGCCAAGAGTATTTCTAAGTTGGAGATATTGGGGGGGGGGGGGGGTTTTTTGAAGAGCAGGGCTATACCGCCACCCCTTTTTGTTTTCCTATCTTGCTTGAGAATGCAATATAGCCAGTGGGAAGACTTTCATTAAAGGACATCTGGTTTGAGCCAGGTTTCTGTCAGGAGGACTATGTCATGGGAGTATAGAGATAGGCTTGCATGAAGTTCCTGCATTTTGTTTAAAATGTTTAAGTTTATGAGTAGATAATTTTTTCTGGGGATATTAACAGAGTGGTTTTGAACACTGTTAGCGTTGTTGGGAGTTTGCCATTTCCTCCACTGTGGTGGAATCTCAGAGTTGGTATATTTAAGAAGGGGGTGTGAAGCCCCCCCCCCATTTTTTTTTGGGGCAGAACAACATTTTCCCTGGGGAGAAGAAAATCGCTGTTCTGCGTCTTAGACCACAAAAGGTCGAACAACCAAAATAGCGAACTAGCACTGAATGTCAACAGCTTTCTATAAGCTGATACAGACCCTTAAAATGACATCCCAAGCAATATTAGCCAATAAAGGAAACACCCGATACTTAACTAGTTTTCTGACAGCAGCTATTCTGCTCAATAACCAACTTCATGACTGAAGCAAAGGTAAAAAAAAAAAAAAAAAGGTGCGCACATATACACATATAATCAAATAACTCCTGGAAAATAGTGGCAGATAAAATACCTAGCAGAATGTGCTTAGACAAACCAAGTAAAGGATTTACCATTCTGCTGAAAATAAAAACAAGCTCAGTCATTCTGAAGGGGTTTATTTAATCGTTCACTTTGCTGAATTGGCAAACAAAAAGTACAGTTTTGTACCCACCATAAAATGTATACGTTCGAAGATCCACATTGCTGCAGTCCTTACACTTGGGTAGTCCGCTGTCCTCGGTCGGTCGGCCCGAATATCAAAGTATAAGGCTGACGTCGGTCAAGGCGCATTAGACTGACATCAGGACGTCAGGGTACAAATGCGCATGACCGACGTCATATCCTCAGTCTTTTCTTGCCCCAGATGTCAGAAGACCCTAACAAGAAAGGTCAAAACACAAAGACAAAACAACCAACCAACCACCCTAGCACTAATATGTACAATATATACAATATACACCATATTGACAACCCAACCCACACAACCGCCTCTAACTACAGAGGGGAAGGAGGGAGGGTAAATTGGACTGCAGCAATGTAGATCTTCGAACATCTACATTTATGGTAGGTACAAAACTGTACTAGGTTCTTCATCTCACATTGCTGCAGTCCTTACACTTGGGTAGAATCCCAAAGCAGAGGTAAGGGAGGATGGCACAACTATAAAGAAGCAGGAGCTGCCAAAATGCCCTGTAAAATAGCAGTGGCAAAACCAGCCCTAGATTTAGAGTAAAGTGGAAGGTGATAATGCTTAGAGAAAGTATGGACTGAACTCCAAGTAGCTGCCTCCAAGATATCTTTAGTTGCCACCCCCCTTAAAAAGGCTGTTGAAGTGGCAGTAGCCCTAGTGGAATGAGGCCTAATCCCAGCTGGAACCTCCTTGCCATGATGGGAATAACAGAAAGCAATGCACAACCCAATCCACTTAGAAATAGTTTGTTTTGACACAGGCTTGCCCTGAGAACTCAAAGCAAAAGAAACAAATAACTGCTGAGACTGCCTGAACCCTTTAGTTCTGCTCAAATAATATCGCAACTGCCTGTGTATATCCAAAGTGTGCAAAATCTTTTCCCCTTTATTTGGGGGTTTGCATAAAAGGTAGGCAAATTAATAGTTTGGTTTAAAGCCACACTAGAAACCACTTTAGGCATAAAGGAAGGATTAGTACGCAAAGATACCCTATTCTTATGGAAAATTAAGAAAGGCTCAACTGCCATAAGGGCCTGTAATTCAGAAACCCTTCTCGCAGAGGTAATGGCCAACAAAAAAGCAGTCTTCCATGATAAATATTTCAACTCAGCAGTAGCTGCAGGCTCAAAAGGTTGTAGAGTGAGTTTCTCCAACACAAAATTGAGATCCCAAGCAGGAGTAGGAGCTCTCCGTGGGGGTCTTATATTCTTTGCCCCTCTAAGGAATTGCTTAAACAAAGGATGAGAAAACAATGGTGGGTCACAATCATAGTGAGCAGAAATTGCTGCAGCATGAATCTTAATAGAAGAGAAGGACAAACCTTTGTCCAGTAACTCAGTAAGATATTGAAGAGCCACACTTAAATTAGGCTTAGAAACATCAAATGCTTTTGCTGCACTCCAAAATAAAAATCTCTTCCATTTATCTGCGACACTTTCCTTGTACTAGGCCTTCTGGCCTCCAAAATAACATTCAAAACTTGCTGTGGAAGCTGAAACCCTCCAGGGTTTAAAACAGAATATGCCAGGCTGTCAGGTGAAGAGAGTGAAGTTTGACATTGAGTAAATGACTGTTCTCCTGAGACAGCAGGTGAGGAATCGAAGGTAAAGGCCATGGAGGCTCCTGCCAGACTTCTCAGTAGGGTACCAATGTTGTCGAGGCCAATCTGGAGCTATTAAAATCATCTTTGGCTTGTCCTGTCTGACCTTCAGAAGTACCTTTGGGAGGAGAGGCAGAGGTGGAAACGCATACACATGAAGATTGCTCCAATTGAAGGAAAGAGCATCCACTTTCCAAGCTGTGGGATGAAAACTTTTTGTGCAAAACTTTGGCAGCTGGTAGTTTAGTGGAGAAGCGAACAGATCTATGTCTGGAGTTCCCCATGACACTGTCAATTTCTGAAACACATGAGGATCCAATTTCCACTCGTGGGGATCCATAATTTGTCTGCTCAACACATCTGCTAAGGAGTTCTGTGCTCCCGGCAGAAACCTTGCCTGTAGATTTAGCTTTAAACTGAGAGCAGTCTCCCACAAAATCATTGCTTGTCTGCAGAGGATAAGAATGAGTTCCCCCTTGCTTGTTGATGTACCACATGACAGTTGTGTTGTCTGTTAGAATCAACACCTGCCCTGGAAGAAGTAAATCCTTGAAAGCTATTAATGCAAATTGGACTGCTAACATCTCCTTCAGGTTGATATGTAGATGCAGAAGTCTGGCAGGCCACGTGTCTTGTATCCACTTTCCATTTAGATGAGCTCCCCAAGCTTTGTCTGAGGCATCTGTCGTTAGAATCTGACTCTCCTCTGGCCGGGTCACAGAGAGTCCCTTGTTTAGGTGACATTCCTGAGCCCACCACAAAAATTCCTTTTGAATGCAAGGTATTATCCGAATGACAGTGTCCATATCTTGGCAGTGCTGTGTCCATACATTTTTGAGATACCATTGTAGCTTCCTCATATGCAGTTTGGCATTGGGAAGCACCAGAATACAAGATGCCATGAACCCCAAGGCTTGAAGGACTGTCCTTGCAGTCAGCCTGGACTGATGAGACAATTGATGGAAGTAAAGAGAAAGATTCTTTTGTTTGTCCGGGGTCAAAAAGGCCATCTGGGATGCTGTATTCAGTCTCACACCCAGAAAGCACATGTCCTGAGAGGGTACTAGACTGGACTTTATTTCGTTCACAGAATACCCCAGGAATCTTAGCACTGCTATCACATAGTGTAGATGATGAAGTTCGCCCTTTCCTTGAGCCAGAATCAGGCAATCGTCCAAATAAGGATAGATCTGTATTCCTCTTAGCCTGAAGAAAGCTATTACTGGAGCCAGAACCTTCGTGAACACTCTGGGCGCAGTAGATAAGCCAAAGGGCAATGCAGAGAACTGATAATGAGAAGTCCCAGCCCGAAAACGTAGATACTTCCTGCAACTTAGCCTGATAGGAACATGAAGGTAAGCCTCCTTGAGATCCAGAGTCACCATCCAGTGATCTTTGCCCAGCAGAGGTAAAAGCTGTTGTAACGTCAACATTTTGAACTTGGGAATGTCCAGATAAGTGTTGAGGGTAGATAAATCCAAAATTGGTCTCCACGTGTTCCCCCTTTTTGGTACTAGGAACAGGCGAGAATAAAATCCTAGGCCCACTTCTGACATAGGGACCGGTTGTATGGCTCCCATTTGGAGCAGCAGAGAAATCTGTTTGTGAGCCTCTATTCTTTGCTGAGGAGGAACGTCTGGCATGCCTTTGAAAGGAGGCAAGGTATGGAAATAAAACCTGTAACCTTGGTGTACGATATCCAATACCCATCTGTCTTGGGTAATTAAACTCCAATTTTCCTTGAAAAGTGCCAACCTTCCTCCCAAAGGTGCTGCCAGACGAGAAGGCTCTGGCAGCTGAAAAGGTAGGTCATTGGGTCTGTTTACGAAAGGACTGACCCCTGCCCTCACCCGAAGACTGTGCAGGAGAACTCCCTGTTCTAGGCCTGAAAGAGCCCTGAGCTCTGCCCCTACCACGTCTAGACCTACCCCTAGACTGGGAATCATAAGAAGGATACGTCCACCCCTTGGTAGGCCAATTTCTGCTAAACTTCAGAGGCTGAACCTGCAAAAAATCTTTAACAGTCTGCATAGACTTAGCCTTATCTTCCATTTTCTTTAAGACTGCCTCAACAGGTGAACCAAATAACACATCAGATTGTAAAGGAGCATCTAAAATCCTTGTCTTAACATGGTCAGCTAAATTCTGATCCCTTAGCCAGGCGTGCCTGCGAAGAACTGATCCAGTGGCAGCCACCCTAGACGAGGCCTGTACAGCATCAAAACCACATTGCAAAGAAAGCTTACCCACTTGTTCAGAGACATGTACTAAATCTTGTAACTCTTTACAGTCAATACCTTCCGCCTGAGCATCTACCTTAGACTTCAATTGAGACAGTAGATAGTTTTGGTATTTCAACATGTGAAACTGGCAATTCAGAGCCCTCATAGCAAGGGTAGAAGAAGTATAGACTTTCTTTCCCCACCTATCCAAAGCCCTGGCCTCTATCTGGAGGAACCGGATTTTTGACAACAGAAGCCTTAACACCCTTAGGCCCCTGACTAACAGTTTCTGGGTCCGCCCTAGGACTCTTAAAAAGATACTTATGAGCTTCAGGCACCCTATAATACCTATCCGGCTTAACAGGAGCAGGAGGCAAAGAATCAGGATTAAGAGAGGCCTCTGCAAACACATCCTCCACAACATCCAGAACAGGAGGTATAGCCAAGGGTCTATGCTGGGGTAGAAACAAAAATTCCCTAAGCCTTTTCCTGGAATCAGAGAAGTCCTGACCTTCCCACTTAAAATGCTCCCTCATGGAATGAAGAGTCTCTGAAAAAGAAAAATCCTCAGGAGGAGAAGCAGGAGGAGTAGAATCATCCACATCAGAATAAGGAGAGTACTCCTGCAAGTCTTCAGCCGAAGACTCTGAAACATCTGAAGCCTGCTCAAAACTCAACTCGGGTTCCACCCTAGGCCTCTTATCAGGAGGGGGCAAAGAACCCCTTATCAAGGTAATCAAATCTTCTGCCATTTTAAGCATATGCTTCTTGGGCACAGATCCTGAAGAACTAGGAGTGACACCAACTGAAGCTAAAGCTGGCCTGCCTCTGGGAGAAGCCTTGGAAACAGAAGGAGAAGGCCTAACCACCCTGGGAAGGGAGGGGAGTACAGTAACCTGAGAAGCCCCTTCAGCCTGACCTGCCTCCTGAGAGGCCACATCTTGCAATAACAAGGTCTCCCCCTGGGACTCCAGAGAAACCTCCGGTGGAACCACCGGCTCCACCGACACCTCTAAAGAACCGGCGTCCGGTACGGACGACTCGTCTAATCTGGGCTTAGCTGCCTTATCCTTGCGCTTCTTCGAAGAAGTGGACGCCGGAGCATCCGACGGCATATTATAATTGCACCGCTTCCCGAAGACTAACCTGGCACAATCTAACCTTCTCTTAATAGTGCGCTTATTGAATCTAGCACAAAAGCGGCACCCCAACAACGTCGTGCTCAGGCCCTAAACAAGGAATACACAAAGTATGATAATCTCTATGCGGTATCTGTTTCCCACAAGAAATACAGTTATTCACTTTTTCTGACATCCGGTAAACCACTGAGGCAAGAAAAAACTAAAATATCCCCCAACAGGGTACTTAGCCAACTTTGACTCGGTCTGAAACTCCGAATTCGAAAAATTTCAGAACGCCGAACGGCACTTGCAACGCTGCTTCTGCATCGGACCATGCGGCAAAATGAGGATATGACGGTCATGCGCATTTGTACCCTGACGTCCTGATGTCAGTCTAATGCGCCTTGACCGACGTCAGCCTTATACTTTGATATTCGGGCCGACCGACCGAGGACAGCAGACTACCCAAGTGTAAGGACTGCAGCAATGTGAGATGAAGAACATTGATAGTTTATGAAAAGCTTTAGTCCTAAACAGGCAGTAATGAAACTGGAGAAATAAAGCCCACAAGCCCAAACATGTTACAGAAGCAGTTTTTAGATTAACACTTTGCAAACAAAAAAGCAAGGTCTGTTTCATATTTTGTAGCTAAAAGTGAGCAATCCACTAACAATGTGCACCATGTCTAAAATGCAATGCCAAAGGCAAATGCAACTGCAAATAATGTTACTACTTCATATAATGCAGGTTACATCACTGCCTATGCCTGGAGATTTTCTCGCCGGGCCTCTACTGAAAATGGACATAATATCCAGTTAGACTAGCCCGGTCAGCAAATGTAAAATAAAATAAATAAATATAAAATGAAATCAAGTGCAAGCTTCCAGTGTGACACAGATCAAATAATCCAGAGATCCAAGGAACAAGCATAAAACAATTTACATGAAAATTACATTTTTCTAAAAAAAAACTATGTAGGGACACACACTCCAGACTCCCCACTAATTATTCCAACTCAGAGATCACACTACAGTGGGGGAAGAGGTAAAATTCCCCAATCACCGATGTACCAGCATCTCAAAGCAAAACGTTCTGAAATCTTGATCACACTGTCTCAACCATATGAAACTTGACACTCATAAACTAAACCAAAGTATCAGTGTTCTACAATGCATCTGTTTTGACATTTGTACCAACTACTTTTTTCTCTTAATACAATTTAATTGCACTTGTTCAGAATGATGCAGTACAACAATCTATTACATGACAGCATGAGGTAATGTCAATTCCCTGCAGTCAATCTCTGTAAACATTCTTATAAAAAGTGATAAGCAGAAAATCCATCTTGCAACCCAGACTGAGTCTGCAAAATGAACATGCCTAATCAGTGTTCTAACCCAGTAAAAATAAAACAAAATGAAAGGTGTAAAAGAAACTTAAAAAGAGGTGGGGTCTTACAGTTGGAATTTGAAACAACTGAAGGTGCTCAGTACTGATGCAAGGCAAGAAAGAAGCCTGACTATCTGAATTGGCTGAGACTGGAGGGTACGAAGTATGACAAAGGCAAAACAAAGTTATGGATACCCAAGATACGATACGCATTACAAATGCAACAGAACAGCATTCTGCAGAAAAGCTGCTCCCACCTCATGTGCCATAAATGGCACTCCTCCAGATAGTACTTGCAGCTCTTATAACAAATAAAGTATACATTTGGGAGGTGGGAGATCTACACAGAACAGTCCTACTAAAACAAGACCTGGATGTAGAGAAGTAATCTCACTTAGTGTTTAATTACATACAGATGACAAATAAGCAGCTTCTAGAATCCAAACCTTTCCAAAAAGCCACAGATAAAGCCAAGGCCCTGGTAGAATGGGCCTTGACCTTGTCTGGGATCATTTTGTTATAGTAGCAAAAGATAATAGCCTTAAGAAAACCATTTGGAAATAGTTTACTGTTCTTTCGTATCTTCATAAAAAATGGATCACTTGTCCAAAGATTTGAAAGACTTAGTTCTGTCACGATATAATGTTGGCATGGACTATCCTCACTCATTTTTAGGTTCAAGAAAGAAAAATGAGGATATGGACAGTGGCTTAAAGTCTGATAACACTAAAAACAAAGTATTACTGTTCAATGAAACCCAGTCCCTGTGGATAATGAGATGGGGATGACTAGCCATAGTAGTCTACGTCACAGATACTCAGAGCAATCAGTAAAATAGTTTCCATGCTACGAACCTAAAGTCAGCCAGATTAGTTGGTTCAAATGTTAACTTTTCTAACAAATTTAAAAATTCTACATAGGAGCCACCAGTTTACTTGGATAACTGCAGAGACTGTGCTAACATGGCTAGTCTGCAACATAGGTACAACCTGGTTTCCCCTTGCTTGTTGATATAGTAGATTTTGGTACTAACTACTTGGAAGTCCCAGGGTCCACTGTGCCACACCCCCTTCACTTTTATCCCTCATGAAACAGCTCCCCAAGCAAAGTCCAAAGAAATGGAGCATTTCTCCCCGGGCCTCGGCTGAGAACAGGATCTGTGGAACCTAGTCGGACTTTCCCGGTCAACAAATGTTAAATAAAGTCTGTGGTGACTTGACTGCTTTAGAATGGGAGACCTGGATTTACAGATATCTGTCGTTTCCACCGAAAGATTTCTCCGACAAACCCTACTGCTGGGATTTAAAAAGATGAAACGTGCTGGTGCTGGGATCAAAAAAATATCAGATAACATTCTATCTTCCCATATGGAGTCTTGCCAGGGGTACCATGATACCCAAAAATCAGAGTTTATTTCCTCAGTGACAGCACTAGAGCGAAAACCTTAAAAATAGATCTAAAGATCTAATTTTTTTTTACGGTGGAAGAAACGTTCGAACTAGGGTATCTAGTTGGCATCCCAGGAACACAATCTTGTGTGAAAGAGTCAAGACTTTCGAATGTTCTCTTGGAATTCCAACTTGAGCAAGAAACATCTCACCCAAGACAGAGATCCCCAACTCTTGGAAAAATACATTTCAAAAGATGAGCAAGTCTAAATATGGAAAAGTGTGGAAACACACTAGCCTGGAATGACAATTCAAGCTAGGCACTGAGCACTCTTGGTGCACTGTACAGTCCAAAGGGTACAGCAAAAAAACAGAACAGATAATGTGATCCAAAACGCACAAAATCTAAAGAAATGTTTGAAGTCCAGACTGACAGGGATATAAGCATCTTTTAAGTCTAGTGTTGTCAGGAAACTTGACAACCTGTTACCATCTCCTCTGTCAAGTGACTATTTTTAATGTGGGAACAAATGAGTTTAGAAAAAATTAATCAAGAACCAGTAAAAAAATTCTGGCACTAGGAACAGCCTAGACTAAAAACCCTTCCCCACCTGGGAAAGAGAACTGCTTCCAGCACCCATTGGGACAGCAAGCGATTAACAGGTGGAAAGACAGTGATCTGGAAGATGAGAAAAAACCTCCACAGAATGAGGAATTATCCTCTTACTGCCATCTGTAACCTTGAACAGCTAACAGAACCGATTTGACTAAAAATATCGGTTGCCGGTGGGGGTGGGGTGGGGTGTTCAGACTTTCTGGAAGGAAATGGGGCCAGGTTGGGAGGGGTTCACAAGGACTACTGAACAGTCAAGACCTGGACTGTCATTGGTTTTGGGAGGTTAGAGACTCCCCCCCCCATTTCTTATACATCCATTTACCCTGCATTTTGTGGAGTCTTTTTTTTTTTTTTAAACTGGATGAGGTGATGGAAAATCACTTGAAAATTTTGGAAAAGGTGGGCCAAAAAACAGATCAATTTATCCCTGAGATTCCTTATCAATTCACCCCTTTAAATCGCTCTAATAACCTCTGCAGCAGCAAAGGAGGCCAAACATAAAATCTCCATCCAATAATCTGGGAGGTTTTAAGAAAGCAGCCATGCAAACCACCTCAAATTCCGTACTAGTGGCCACTGCCCTGGTAGTTGCAGAGAAAGACTAAACATTGAGCAGTGACCTGTACAATAGAAATTAAATTTAAAACAGAAAAATATTCATCAAGACACTGCAGACAAAAACATTCCTCATACTTTCACAATTTGTAACAAACTAACATAAAAGCCTTACGACTCAAACTGAGCAAAAGTATACACAAAAAAAAAAAATACATGGAGAAACAGATACTTGATTAGAAAATCAGAGGAAAAAAAAGAACTATCCATCCGTGTATGTTCCTGTTTGGCCTACCATAAATGTAGATGTTCGAAGATCCACATTGCTGCAGTCCTTACACTTGGGTAGTCCGCTGTCCTCGGTCGGCCCGAATATCAAAGTATAAGGCTGACGTCAGTCAAGGCGCATTTGACTGACATCAGGACGTCAGGGTACAAATGCGCATGACCGACGTCATATCCTCAGTCTTTTCTTGCCCCAGATGTCAGAAGACCCTAAAAATAAAGGTCAAAACCAAAAGACAGCAAAACAAACAACCAAGCACCCTTGCCCTAATTATATGTACAAAATATACACTATATACACAATATTTACAACTCAACCCACACAACCACCTCTAACTACAGAGGGGAAGGAGGGAGGGTAAATTGGACTGCAGCAATGTGGATCTTCGAACATCTACATTTATGGTAGGTACAAAACTGTACTATGTTCTTAATCTCACATTGCTGCAGTCCTTACACTTGGGTAGAATCCCAAAGCAGAGGTATGGGAGGATGGCCAAACTATAAGGAAGCAGGAGTTGCCAAAATGCCCTGCAAAACAGCAGTGGCAAAACCAGCCCTGGATTTAGAGTAAAGTGGCAGGTGATAATGCCTAGAGAAAGTATGCACTGAACTCCAAGTAGCTGCCTCCAAAATATCCTTGGTTGCCACCCCTCAAAAAGCTGTCGAGTGGCAGTAGCTCTAGTGGAATGAGGCCTAATCCCAGCTGGAATCTCCTTGCCATGATGGGAATAACAGAAAGCAATGCAAAACCCAATCCACTTAGAAATAGTTTGTTTTGACACAGGTTTGCCCTGAGAACTCAAAGCAAAAGAAACAAATAACTGCTGAGACTGCCTGAACCCTTTAGTTCTGTCCAAATAATATCGCAACTGCCTGTGTACATCTAAAGTGTGCAAAATCTTTTCCCCTTTATTTTGGGGATTTGCATAAAAAGTAGGCAAATGAATAGTTTGGTTTAAAGCCACACTAGAAACCACTTTAGGCATAAAGGAAGGATTAGTACGTAAAGATACCCTATCCTTATGGAAAATCAAGAAAGGCTCAACTGCCATAAGGGCCTGCAATTCAGAAACCCTTCTTGCAGAGGTAATGGCCAACAAAAAAGCAGTCTTCCATGATAAATATTTCAACTCAGAAGTAGCTGCAGGCTCAAAAGGTTGTAGAGTGAGTTTCTCCAACACAAAATTGAGATCCCAAGCAGGAGTAGGAGCTCTTCGTGGGGTCTTATATTCTTTGCCCCTCTAAGAAATTGCTTGAACAAAGGATGAGAAAACAATGGTGGGTCACAATCATAGTGAGCGAAATTGCTGCAGCATGAACCTTAATAGAAGAGAAAGACAAACCTTTGTCCAGTAACTCAGTAAGATATTGAAGAGCCACACTCAAATTAGGCTCAGAAACATCAAAATCTTTTGCTGCACTCCAAAATAAAAATCTCTTCCATTTATCTGCGTACACTTTCCTTGTACTAGGCCTTCTAGCTTCCAAAATAACATTCAAAACTTGCTGAGGAAGTGGAGGCCCACTATGGTTCAAAACAGAATATGCCAGGCTGTTAGGTGCAGAGAGTGAAGCTTGACATTGAGCAAATGGCTGTCCTCCTGTGACAACAGGTGTGGAATCGAGGGCAAAGGCCATGGAGGCTTCCGTGCCAGACTTCTCAGTAATGGGTACCAGTGCTGTCGAGGCCAATCTGGAGCTATTAAAATCATCCTTGGCTTGTCCTGTCTGACCTTTAGAAGTACCTTTGGGAGGAGAGGCAGAGGTGGAAAGGCATACACATGAAGATTGCTCCAATTGAAAGAAAGAGCATCCACTCTCCAAGCTGTGGGATGAAACCTTTTGTGCAAAACTTTGGCAGCTGATGGTTTAGTGGAGAAGCGAACAGATCTATGTCTGGAGTTCCCCATGACACTGTCAATTTCTGAAATACATGAGGATCCAATTTCCACTCGTGGGGATCCATAATTCGTCTGCTCAACACATCTGCTAAGGAGTTCTGTGCTCCTGGCAGAAACCTTGCCTGAAGATTGAGCTGTAAACTGAGAGCAGTCTCCCACAAAATCATTGCTTGCCTGCATAGAGGATAAGAATCGTTCCCACTTGCTTGTTGATGTACCACATGACAGTCGTGTTGTCTGTTAGAATCAACACCTGCCCTGGAAGAAGTAAATCCTTGAAAGCTATTAATGCAAACTGGACTGCTAACATCTCCTTCAGGTTGATATGTAGATGTTGTAGTCTGGCAGGCCACTTGTCTTGTATCCACTTTCCATTTAGATGAGCTCCCCAAGCTTTGTCTGAGGCATCTGTCGTTAAAATCTGACTCGCCTCTGGCGGGTCACAGAGGGTCCCTTGTTTAGGTGACATTCCTGAGCCCACCACAAAAATTCCTTTTGAATGCAAGGTATTATTTGAATGACAGTGTCCAGATCCTGGCAGTGCTGTGTCCATACATTTTGAGATACCATTGCAGCTTCCTCATATGCAGTTTGGCATTGGGAAGCACCAGAATACAAGATGCCATGAACCCTAAGGCTTGAAGGACTGTCCTTGCAGTCAGCCCGGACTGATGAGATAGTTGATGGAAGTAAAGGGAAAGACTTTTGTTTGTCCGGGGTTAAAAAGGCCATCTGGGATGCTGTATTCAGTCTCACACCCAGAAAGCACATGTCCTGAGAGGGTACTAGACTGAACTTTATTTCGTTCACAGAATACCCCAGGCATCTTAGCACTGCTATCACATATTCCAAATGATGAAGAAGCTCTTCCCTTCCTTGAGCCAGAATCAGGCAGTCGTCCAAATAAGGATAGATCTGTCTTCCTTTTAGCCTGAAGAAAGCTATCACTGGAGCCAGAACTTTCGTGAACACTCTGGGCAGTAGATAAGCCAAAGGGCAATGCAGAGAACTGATAGTGAGAAGTCCCAGCTCGAAAACGCAGATACTTCCTGCAACTTAGTCTTATAGGAACATGAAGGTAAGCCTCCTTGAGATCCAAAGTTACCATCCAATGATCTTTGCCCAGCAGAGGTAAAAGCTGCTGTAACGTCAACATTTTGAACTTGGGAATGTCCAGATAAGTGTTGAGGATAGATAAATCCAAAATTGGTCTCCACGTGTTCCCCTTCTTTGGTACTAGGAACAGGAGAGAATAAAATCCTAGGCCCACTTCTGGCATAGGGACCGGCTGTATGGCCCCTATTTGGAGTAACAGAGAAACTTGCTTGTGAGCCTCTATTCTTTGTTGAGGAGGAACGTCTGGCATGCCTTTGAAAGGAGGCAAGGTATGGAAATAAAACCTGTAACCGTGGTGTATGATATCCAATACCCATCTGTCTTGGGTAATTAAACTCCAATTTTCTTTGAAAAGTGCCAACCTTCCTCCCAAAGGTGCTGCCAGACGAGAAGGCTCTGGCAGCTGAAAAGGTAGGTCATTGGGTCTGTTTACGAAAGGACTGACCCCTGCCCTCACCCAAAGACTGTGCAGGAGAACTCCCTGTTCTAGGCCTGAAAGAGCCCTGAGCTCTGCCCCTACCACGTCTAGATCTACCCCTAGACTGGGAATCATAAGAAGGATCGTCCACCCCTTAGTAGGCCAATTTCTACTAAACTTTGGAGGCTGGACCTGCAAAAATCTTTAACAGTCTGCATAGACTTAGCCTTGTCTTCCATTTTCTTTAAAACTGCCTCAACAGGAGAACCAAACAACACGTCAGATTGTAAAGGAGCATCTAAAATCCTTGTTTTAACATGGTCAGATAAATTTTGATCCCTCAGCCAGGCGTGCCTGCGAAGAACTGACCCAGTGGCAGCCACCCTAGACGAGGCCTGTACAGCATCAAAACCACATTGCAAAGAATGCTTACCCACCTGTTCAGAAACATGTACTAAATCTTGCAACTCTTTACAATCAATACCTTCTGCCAGAGCATCAACCTTAGACTTCAATTGTGAAAGGAGATAAGTTTTGGTATTTCAACATGTGAAACTGGCAATTCAAAGCCCTCATAGCAAGAGTGGAAGAAGTATAAACTTTCTTTCCCCATCTATCCAAGGCCCTGGCCTCCTTGTCTGCAGGAACCGGATTCTTTACAACAGAAGCCTTAACACCTTTAGGCCCCTGGCTAACAGTTTCTGGGTCTGCCCTAGGACTCTTAAAAAGATACTTATGAGCTTCAGGCACCCTGTAATACCTATCCGGTTTAACAGGAGCAGGAGGCAAAGAATCAGGATTAAGAGAAGCCTCTGTAAAAACATCTTCCACTACATCCAAAACAGGAGGTATAGCCAAAGGCATATGCTGGGGTAAAAACAAAAATTCCCTAAGCCTTTTCCTGGAATCAGAGAAGTCCTGACCTTCCCACTTAAAATGCTCCCTCATGGAATGAAGAGTTTCTGAAAAAGAAAAATCCTCAGGAGGAGAAGCAGAAGGAGTAGAATCATCCACATCAGAATCAGAATAAGGAGAGTACTCCTGCAAGTCTTCAGCCGAAGACTCTGAAACATCTGAAGCCTGCTCAAAACTCCCTAGCTCAGGCTCCACCCTAGGTCTCTTATCAGGAGGGGGCATAGAACCCCTAATCAAAGTAATCAAATCTTCTGCCATTTTAAGCATATGCTTCTTGGGCACAGTTCCTGAAGAACTAGGGGTAACACCAACTGAAGCTAAACCTGGCCTGCCCCTGGGAGAAGCCTTGGAAACAGAAGAAGAGGGCCTAACCACCCTAGGCAGGGAGGGGAGTACAGTAACCTGAGAAGCCCCATCAGCCTGGCCTGCCTCCTGAGAGGCCACATCCTGCAATAAGAAAGACTCTCCCTGGGATCCCAAAGAAACCTCCGGTGGAACCACCGGCTCCACCGACACCTCTAAAGAACCGGTGTCCGGTACTGACGGTTCCTTTAGCCTAGGTTTAACTGCTTTGTCCTTGCGCTTCTTCGAAGAAGCGGGCGCCGGAGCATCCGACGGCATTTTATAATTGCACCGCTTCCCGAAGACTAACCTGGCACAATCTAATCTTCTCTTAATAGTGCGCTTATTGAATCTAGCACAAGAGCGACACCCAACAACGTCGTGCTCAGGCCCTAAACAAGGAATACACAAAGTATGGTAGTCTCTATGCGGTATCTGTTTCCCACAAGAAATACAATTATTCACTTTTTCTGACATCCGGTAAACCACTGAGGCAAGAAAAAACGAAAATATTCCCCAACGGGGTACTTAGCCAACTTTGACTCGGTCTGAAACTCCGAAATCGAACAATTTCAGAACGCCAACCGGCACTTGCAACGCTGCTTCTGCATCGGACCATGCGGCAAAAAAGACTGAGGATATGACGTCGGTCATGCGCATTTGTACCCTGACGTTCTGATGTCAGTCAAATGCGCCTTGACCGACGTCAGCCTTATACTTTGATATTCGGGCCGACAGAGGACAGCGGACTACCCAAGTGTAAGGACTGCAGCAATGTGAGATGAAGAACATCCACTTTACAAGAAATCTTTTATCCAAGACTTGAAATCTAGTTACGGACATTTCCACAGCTTTCTATCAAAAAGGAAAGAAGTTTCAATTCTGCCTAAACATTTAAGTTGCACTTGGTGACCCACTTGGTGACACTTTGTACTTTTCTACATTTTAATTGTTTTAGCAAACAATTCTTTGCATTTTTTTTTAATTTGTTCTAGGACTTAGTCTTGCATCTACAATATACTGCATTAAAATTTCTAGAAGCAGAATTACTTGTAAAAGTTAATCTGTTTCTATTTTACACATTGCTGGGCCACAGTCTTGTAGTTAACAGCTGTGACAGGACTATGTACTGCTGCCAGATGTGAGCCTTGGTCATTACTGTATTTTTTCCACAAACAGTTCCTGGTAAAATTTTTAGCCTGTGCCTTAAAATGTAATAGAAGTTAAATAGTGAGTGAACTGTGTGTGCCAGTTTGTGAATCAGTGCTTTTATTATCTCCTGTTTATTTACCTGCTTAAAGTTGCACTGAGTCTGCCCTATCCCCCACTAACCCATTAAGAAAATAGCTCCTTTTTGACTGAATGCCTCTCCAATGAGCCTGCTTGAAAAATTTTCCAATCCTTCCACCCTTTTGCTGTGGGTGTCTTATGGCAGCCTTTAACCTCCACCCCTTATGACAATTTCATTTTGAAAGTCCCTCCCTATTTCACTGTTACTTCTGTTGTACAAGATATGCATTATTCCCACCCACTGTTGTCCACAGATGTACAAGAGTGCCCACCCAGCAAAATAGAACTGTTAGAGTAAAACCTCTTTTACTACATAGTCTCATGCTCATTTCCATACAGCTTTGCAAAGCTTAGAGTCTTAGCCTGCCTTCTAGAAGTGTTTTACAAGTCTAGTGCCACTCGGGCTAAGTTAAATAACGGATTGCTAAATTGCACTCGAGAGTGATCACTACCATTTCCTGTTTGTGTGTGCACATTTCACAGTATCCGTGCAAAAAAAGCTTAGTCTTACAGCATCAACAGTGAGTGGGAAGAGCACACTGAAATTACCTTCAGCAAGGTATTTCCAGCTAGCTAACTAGTTATTTTTGAGTAAATGCATTTGTGGGTCTCTTCTTTTTGCATTACGATTGGGTTTATTCATCTTCTGAAAGGTGATGTTTGCCTGGTCTACACAAGTTGGAATACACACAAAAGGACTCAGTGGAGTCATTTTACTGGCCAGAGGGGCTGCTTTTTTCTGTGCTGCTATACATTTGGTGGGGTCGCAATTACCTGTACAGTAACCAACACCTAGAAAGCAAATTTTTCCCTGCAAAATGGTCCATGAAACTGTACCCAGCAATATAGACCAAACACCTTCAGCACCAACAAGCTTAGAGAAGCTAGTTGGGCATCCAGTGGTAATACCTACAGATTAAGAATTCATTATTGTGTAAACATTAAAAAATTACTGCAACTTAATACTGTTTAGCACAATCTACCCCAACAAAGCACCCTTAGCAGTCTTCAACAATAGACCTTTAACTCTGACCCCAAAATACCACCCCTCTTTGCTCACTAATCAAAGGACTGGACAGTATGGATATACAATTTCTCAACTTCTCTGTAGCTAGCTTGGTGGTTACTGGCATGTTGAGACAAATGTGCAACTGTCACATGTACCAACAACCACTTAACCCTTAAAGCAGACAGCATGAGACAGGTGTACTTGCACAATGATACTGGAGGCTATACTCTTGCCTACAAGCACACATTAGGTTGTCAAAACCACACAGAAAACACTCGGACTAAAGTATGCTGAAGCACTTGAAAGCAATCAAGGATTGCTGCTGTCAAAGCTATGCCTCAGCAAGCCCAAAGGCACTCCAAAATGGTACTCACTACTACACATACTGTAACGCTGAGTGGAGACCCAAACACTAAGCCCCTAAGTCAAATACTTAACAGGACTCATCATAGGGGACTCCTATCATCTTACAATGAACCAGGCTGAACAAGACAGT
>NC_056739.1:607004108-607046608 GCF_019279795.1 Protopterus annectens
GTATTTTTCCTCTGTTTATTTGATAAGTTTTTCTGCATAGCTGCCTAGTTTGAGCATTTTCTGGCTTGTTAAACTTGATTTCTGCATTAGTAGCTGTATTTGGAGCACAACCAAAAGCTGTTTACTGAATGTCCTGTTTGCACTTAATTTTAAAATCGTTTTTTTCTCAAAACTTGCATATTTTCTGTCTTTGACCTAGCACTCTTGTGTGGGGTCATTTACTGCACTGTTATAACTTGATATTACTTGTGAACCTCTGCTATCTCTGAAAAACAAAAAAAAAAATAGTACAGTTTTGTACCTACCATAAATGTAGATGTTCGAAGATCCACATTGCTGCAGTCCTTACACTTGGGTAGTCCGCTGTCCTCGGTCGGCCCGAATATCAAAGTATAAGGCTGACGTCGGTCAAGGCGCATTTGACTGACATCAGGACGTCAGGGTACAAATGCGCATGACCGACGTCATATCCTCAGTCTTTTCTTGCCCCAGATGTCAGAAGACCCTAAAAAGAAAGGTCAAAAACCAAAAGACAGCAAACAACCAACCAACCTTGCACTAAAAATATGTACAATATATACAATATACACCATATTGACAACCCAACCCACACAACCGCCTCTAACTACAGAGGGAAGGAGGGAGGTAAATTGACTGCAGCAATGTGGATCTTCGAACATCTACATTTATGGTAGGTACAAAACTGTACTATGTTCTTCATCTCACATTGCTGCAGTCCTTACACTTGGGTAGAATCCCAAAGCAGAGGTAAGGGAGGATGGCAAAACTATAAGGAAGCAGGAGCTGCCAAAATGCCCTGCAAAATAGCAGTGGCAAAACCAGCCCTAGATTTAGAATAAAGTGGAAGGTGATAATGCCTAGAGAAAGTATGCACTGAACTCCAAGTAGCTGCCTCCAAAATATCTTTAGTTGCCACCCCCTTAAAAAGCTGTCAAGTGGCAGTAGCCCTAGTGGAATGAGGCCTAATCCCAGCTGGAATCTCCTTGCCATGATGGGAATAACAGAAAGCAATGCAAAACCCAATCCACTTAGAAATAGTTTGTTTTGACACAGGCTTGCCCTGAGAACTCAAAGCAAAAGAAACAAATAACTGCTGAGACTGCCTGAACCCTTTAGTTCTGTCCAAATAATATCGCAACTGCCTGTGTACATCTAAAGTGTGCAAAATCTTTTCCCCTTTATTTTCGGGGTTTGCATAAAAAGTAGGCAAATGAATAGTTTGGTTTAAAGCCACACTAGAAACCACTTTAGGCATAAAGGAAGGATTAGTACGTAAAGATACCCTATCCTTATGGAAAATTAAGAAAGGCTCAACCGCCATAAGGGCCTGCAACTCAGAAACCCTTCTTGCAGAGGTAATGGCCAACAAAAAAGCAGTCTTCCATGATAAATATTTCAACTCGGTAGTAGCTGCAGGCTCAAAAGGTTGTGGAGTAAGTTTCTCCAACACAAAATTGAGATCCCAAGCAGGAGTAGGAGCTCTACGTGGGGGTCTTATATTCTTTGCCCCTCTAAGAAATTGCTTGAACAAAGGATGAGAAAACAAAGGTGGGTCACAATCATAGTGAGCCGAAATTGCTGCAGCATGATCCTTAATAGAAGAGAAGGACAAACCTTTGTCCAGTAACTCAGTAAGATATTGAAGAGCCACACTTAAATTAAGCTCAGAAACATCAAAATCCTTTGCTGCACTCCAAAATAAAAATCTCTTCCATTTATCTGCGTACACTTTCCTTGTACTAGGCCTTCTAGCTTCCAAAATAACATTCAAAACTTGCTGTGGAAGTTGAGACCCACTATGGTTCAAAACAGAATATGCCAGGCTGTTAGGTGAAGAGAGTGAAGCTTGACATTGAGCAAATGACTGTCCTCCTGAGACAACAGGTGTGGAATCAAGGCAAAGGCCATGGAGGCTCCCGTACCAGGCTTCTCAGTAATGGGTACCAATGCTGTCGAGGCCAATCTGGAGCTATCAAAATCATCCTTGGCTTGTCCTGTCTGGCCTTTAGTAGTACCTTTGGGAGGACAGGCAGAGGTGGAAAGGCATACACATGAAGATTGCTCCAATTGAAAGAAAGAGCATCCACTTTCCAAGCTGTGGGATGAAACCTTTTCGTGCAAAACTTTGGCAGCTGGTGGTTTAGTGGAGAAGCGAACAGATCTATGTCTGGAGTTCCCCATGACACTGTCAATTTCTGAAATACATGAAGATCCAATTTCCACTCGTGGGGATCCATAATTCGTCTGCTCAACACATCTGCTAAAGAGTTCTGTGCTCCCGGCAGAAACCTTGCCTGAAGATTTAGCTGTAAACTGAGAGCAGTCTCCCACAAAATCATTGCTTGCCTGCATAGAGGATAAGAATGTGTTCCCCCTTGCTTGTTGATGTACCACATGACAGTTGTGTTGTCTGTTAGAATCAACACCTGCCCTGGAAGAAGTAAATCCTTGAAAGCTATTAATGCAAACTGGACTGCTAACATCTCCTTCAGGTTGATATGTAGATGTTGTAGTCTGGCAGGCCACTTGTCCTGTATCCACTTTCCATTCAGATGAGCTCCCCAAGCTTTGTCTGAGGCATCTGTCGTTAG
Organism: Protopterus annectens; assembly: GCF_019279795.1. Lineage (NCBI taxonomy): Eukaryota > Metazoa > Chordata > Ceratodontiformes > Protopteridae > Protopterus > Protopterus annectens. Next base: position 607,006,721 of record NC_056739.1, read on the forward strand.
AATCTGACTCGCCTCTGGCCGGGTCACAGAGAGTCCCTTGTTTAGGTGACATTCCTGAGCCCACCACAACAATTCCTTTTGAATGACAGTGTCCAGATCCTGGCAGTGCTGTGTCCATACATTTTTGAGATACCATTGTAACTTCCTCATATGCAGTTTGGCATTGGGAAGCACCAGAATACAAGATGCCATGAACCCCAAGGCTTGAAGGACTGTCCTTGCAGTCAGCCTGGACTGATGAGACAATTGATGAAAGTAAAGGGAAAGATTCTTTTGTTTGTCCGGGGTCAAAAAGGCCATCTGGGATGCTGTATTCAGTCTTACACCCAGAAAGCACATGTCCTGAGAGGGTACTAGACTGGACTTTATTTCGTTCACAGAATACCCCAGGCATCTTAGCACTGCTATCACTTATTCCAAATGATGAAGAAGCTCGTCCCTTCCTTGAGCCAGAATCAGGCAATCGTCCAAATAAGGATAGATCTGTATTCCTTTTAGCCTGAGGAAAGCTATCACTGGAGCCAGAACTTTCGTGAACACTCTGCGCAGTAGATAAGCCAAAGGGCAATGCAGGGAACTGATAATGAGAAGTCCCAGCCCGAAAACGCAGATACTTCCTGCAACTCAGTCTGATAGGAACATGAAGGTAAGCCTCCTTGAGATCCAAAGTTACCATCCAATGATCTTTGCCCAGCAGAGGTAAAAGCTGTTGTAACGTCAACATTTTGAACTTGGGAATGTCCAGATAAGTGTTGAGGGTAGATAAATCCAAAATTGGTCTCCACGTGTTCCCTTTCTTTGGTACTAGGAACAGGCGAGAATAAAATCCTAGGCCCACTTCTGGCATAGGGACCGGCTGTATGGCCCCTATTTGAAGTAAAGTACAGTTTTGTACCTACCATAAATGTAGATGTTCGAGGATCCCATTGCTGCAGTCCTAACTATTGGGTATAGTCCGCATCCAGTCGGCCCGAATACCAGAGTATAAGGCTGACGTCGGTCAGGGCGCATTAGACTGACGTCAGTACGTCAGGGTACTAATGCGCATGACCGACGTCATATCCTCAGTCTTTTCTTGCCCCAGATGTCAGAAGACCCTAAAAAGACAAGGCCCAAAATACCTGCACCAAAAATATGTACAATATATACAAGAATATATACAAAAAATATAAGCATGTAACCTCACCTACACAACCACCCCTAAAGACAGAGGGGAAGGAGGAGGTAAATTGGACTGCAGCAATGGGATCCTCGAACATCTACATTTATGGTAGGTACAAAACTGTACTATGTTCTTCGCTCCCCATTGCTGCAGTCCTAACTATTGGGTAGAATCCCAAAGCAGAGGTAAGGAGGCTGGCAAATCATAAAGAAGCAGGAGCTGACAACATGCCTTGCAAAACAGCTGTGGCAAAACCAGCCCTAGACTTAGAGTAGATAGGAAGGTGATAATGCTTAGAGAAAGTATGCACTGAACTCCAAGTAGCTGCTTCCAAAATATCCTTAGTTGCCACCCCCCTTAGAAATGCTGTTGAAGTGGCAGTAGCCCTAGTGGAATGAGGCCTAATCCCAGCTGGAATCTCCTTGCCATGATGGGAATAACAAAATGCAATGCAAAAGCCAATCCACCTGGAAATAGTTTGTTTTGACACAGGCTTGCCCTGTGAACTCAAAGCAAAAGAAACAAACTGCTGCTGAGACTGCCTAAAATCCTTAGTCCTGCTTAAATAACGCAATTGCCTGTGTACATCTAAAGTGTGCAAAATCTTTTCCCCTTTATTTTGGGGGTCTGCATAAAAAGTAGGCAAATGAATAGTTTGGTTTAAAGCCACACTAGAAACCACCTTAGGCATAAAGGAAGGATTAGTACGTAATGATACCCTATCCTTATGGAAAATCAAAAATGGCTCTACTGCCATAAGGGCCTGCAACTCAGACACCCTTCTTGCAGAAGTAATAGCCAACAGAAAAGCAGTCTTCCAGGACAAGTATTTCAATTCAGCAGTAGCCGCAGGCTCAAAAGGTTGTAGAGTAAGTTTTTCCAACACAAAATTGAGATCCCAAGCGGGAGTAGGAGCTCTACGTGGGGGTCTTATATTCTTTGCCCCTCTAAGAAACTGCTTGAACAAAGGATGCGAAAACAATGGTGGGTCACAATCATAGTGAGCTGAAATTGCTGCAGCATGAATCTTAATGGAAGAGAAGGACAAACCTTTGTCCAATAACTCAGTAAGGTATTGAAGAGCCACACTCAAATTAGGCTCAGACACCTGCAAATTCTTTGCTGTACTCCAAAATAAAAACCTCTTCCATTTTTCTGCGTACACCTTCCTTGTACTAGGTCTTCTAGCTTCCATAATCACATTTAAAACTTGTTGAGGAAGTTGAGACCTGCTGTGTTTCAACACAGAAGATGCCAGGCTGTTAGATGAAGAGAGTGAAGCTTGACATTGAGCAGATGACCATCCTGCTGAGATAACAGATGAGGAATCAGAGGTAAAGGCCATGGAGGCTTCCTTACCAGACTCCGTAGTAGTGGGTACCAGTGTTGCCGAGGCCAATCTGGAGCTATCAAAATCATCCTTGGCCTGTCTTGTCTGACCTTTAATAGTACCTTTGGAAGAAGAGGCAGAGGAGGAAAGGCATACACATGAAGGTTTTTCCAACTGAAAGACAGAGCATCCACTTTCCAAGCTGTGTGATGAAACCCCTTTGTGCAATACTGTGGCAGCTGGTGGTTTAGTGGAGAAGCGAACAGATCTATGTCTGGAGTTCCCCATGACACTGTCAATTTTGAAATACATGAAGATCCAGTTTCCACTGTGGGGATCCATGATTTGGCTGCTTAACACATCTGCTAAGGAGTTCTGTGCTCGGCAGAAACCTTGCCTGAAGAGTTAGTTGCAAGCTTAGCAGTCTCCCATAAAATCATTGCTTGCCTGCATAGAGGATAAGAATGTGTTCCCCTTGCTTGTTGATGTACCACATGACAGTTGTGTTGTCTGTTAGAATCAACACCTGCCCTGGAAGAAGTAACTCCTTGAAAGCCATTAATGCAAACTGGACTGCTAACATCTCCTTCATGTTGATATGTAGATGCTGTAGTCTGGCAGGCCACTTGTCTTGTATCCACTTTCCATTTAGATGAGCTCCCCAAGCAATGTCCGAGGCATCTGTCGTTAAAATCTGACTCGCCTCTGGCCGGGTCACAGAGAGTCCCTTGTTTAGGTGACATTCCTGAGCCCACCACAAAATTCTTTTTGAAGGCAAGGTATTTGAATGACAGTGTCCAAATCCTGGCAGTGCTGTGTCCATACATTTTGAGATACCATTGTAGCTTCCTCATATGCAGTTTGGCATTGGGAAGCACCAGAATACAAGATGCCATGAACCCTAATGCTTGAAGGACTGTCCTTGCAGTCAGCACGGACTGATGAGATAGTTGATGGAAGTAAAGTGATAGACTCTTTTGTTTGTCCGGGGTTAAAAAGGCCATCTGGGCTGCTGTATTCAGTCTCACACCCAGAAAGCACATGTCTTGAGAGGGTACTAGACTGGACTTTATTTCGTTCACAGAATACCCTAGGCATCTTAGCACTGCTATGACATGTTCCAGATGCTGTAGAAGGTCTTCCTTTTCTTGAGCCAGAATCAGGCAGTCGTCCAAGTAAGGATAGATTTGAATTCCTTGAAGCCTGAAGTAAGCTATCACTGGAGCCAGAACCTTTGTGAATACTCTGGGCGCAGTAGATAAGCCAAAGGGCAATGCAGAGCACTGATAATGAGAATTTGCAGCTCGAAACCGCAGATACTTCCTGCAACTTAACCTTATAGGCACATGAAGGTAAGCTTCCTTGAGATCTAAAGTTACCATCCAGTGATCTTTGCCCAGCAGAGGTAAAAGTTGTTGTAACGTCAACATCTTGAACTTGGGAATGTCCAGAAAAGTGTTGAGGAGAGATAAATCCAAAATTGGTCTCCACGTGTTCCCCTTCTTTGGTACTAGGAACAGGCGAGAATAAAATCCTAGGCCCCTTTCTGATACAGGGACTGGCTGAATGGCCCCTATCTGGAGTAACTGAGAAACTTGCTTGTGAGCCTCTTTTCTTTGTGGAGGAGGAACGTCTGGCATGCCTTTGAAAGGGGCATTGTATGGAAATAAAATCTGTAACCGTGGTGAATGATATCCAACACCCATTTGTCTTGAGTAATTAAATCCCAATTTTCTTTGAAAAGAGACAGTCTTCCTCCCAAAGGAGCTGCCAGACGGGAATCTACTGGCAGCTGAAAAGACAGGTCATTGGGTCTGTTTACGAAAGGACTGACCCCTGCCCTCACCAGAAGTCTGAGCAGGTGAACCCCCTGTTCTAGGCCTAAAAGAACCTTGAGCCCTGCCCCTACCACGTCTAGACCTACCCCTAGACTGGGAATCATAAGCAGGATATGTCCACCCCTTAGCAGGCCAATTTCTGCTAAACTTCGGTGGCTGCACCTGCAAAAAATCTTTAACAGTTTGCATAGACTTAGCTTTGTCCTCCATTTTCTTTAAAACTGCTTCCACAGGCGATCCAAACAACACATCAGACTGTAAAGGAGCATCTAAAATCCTTGTCTTAACATGCTCAGCTAAATTCTGATCCTTCAACCAGGCATGCCTGCGAAGAACAGAACTAGTAGCAGCCACCCTCGAGGAGGCCTGTACAGCATCAAAACCACATTGCAAAGAATGCTTACCCACTTGTTCAGACATGAACCAAATCCAGCAACTCTTTGCACTCAATACCTTCCGCCAAAGCATCCACCTTAGATTTCAATTGTGAAAGGAGATAATTCTGATATTTTAGCATGTGAAACTGACAATTCAATGCTCTCATGGCTAGAGTGGAAGAAGTATACACTTTCTTTCCCCACCTATCCAAAGCCCTTGCCTCTATCAGTGGGAACAGGATTTTTAACCACAGAAGCTTTAACACCTTTAGGCCCTTGAGAAATAGTTTCTGGGTCCGCCCTAGGACTCTTAAACAAATACTTATGAGCTTCGGCACCCTATAATACCTATCAGGCTTAACAGGAGCAGGAGGCAAAGAGTCAGGGTTCAGGGAAGCCTCTGCAAAACATCTTCCACCACATTCAACACAGGAGGAATAGCTAAGGGCCTATGCTGGGGTAAAAACAAGAATTCCCTAAGCCTTTTCCTGGAATCAGAGTAATCCTGGCCTTCCCATTTAAAGTGCTCCCTCATGGAATGCAGAGTCTCTGAAAATGAGAAATCCTCAGGAGGAGAAGCTGTAGGAGTGGAATCATCCACATCAGAATCAGAATAAGTAGGATACTCCTGCAAGTCTTCCGCAGAAGACTCTGAAGCCTCAGAACACTGTTCAAAACTATCAAACTCCGGGTTCCACCCTAGGCCTCTTATCAGGCGGGGGCATAGAACCTCTAATCATAGTAATCAAATCTTCTGCCATTTTAAGCATATGTTTCTTAGGTACAGAACCGAAATGCTAGGAGAAGCCCCACTGAAGCTGAACTAGGCCTACCTCTCAAAGAAGTTTTGGCAACAGAAGGCGAAGCTCTAACTACCTTGGGAAGAGAGGGAAGAACAGTCACCTGAGAAGCCCCCTCAGCCTGGCCTACCTCCTGAGAAGGCACATCCTGTAACAGTAAAGTTTCTGCCTGGGACTCCATGGAAACTCCTGGCAAAACCTCTGGCTCCACTGAGCCTTCTAAAGAACCGACGTCCGGGACTGCCGGTTCATCAACCCTAGGCTTCGCTGTTTTGTCCTTGCGCTTCTTGGGGGAAGCGGGCGTCGGAGCATCCGACGGCATTTTATAATTGCAACGCTTCCCAAACACTAACCTGGCACAGTCTAACCTCCTCTTAATAGTGCGTTTGTTAAACCTAGCACAAGAGCGGCAACCAACAACGTCGTGCTCAGGCCCTAAACAAGGTATACACAAGGTATGGTAATCCCTATGAGGTATCTGTTTCCCACAAGAAATACAGTTATTCACTTTTTCTGACATCCGGTAAAATACTGAGGCAAGAAAAAAACAAAATGTTCCCCAACGGGGTACTTAGCCAACTCTGTTTCGGTCTGAAACTCCGGCTTCGGAAATATTTCAGAACGCCAACCTGCACTCGCAAAACTGCTTCTGCATCGGACCATGCGGCAAAAAAGACTGAGGATATGACGTCGGTCATGCGCATTAGTACCCTGACGTACTGACGTCAGTCTAATGCGCCCTGACCGACGTCAGCCTTATACTCTGGTATTCGGGCCGACTGGATGCGGACTATACCCAATAGTTAGGACTGCAGCAATGGGGAACGAAGAACATCAGAGAAATTTGTTTGTGAGCCTCTATTCTTTGCTGAGGAGGAACGTCTGGCATGCCTTTGAAAGGAGGCAAGGTATGGAAATAAAACCTGTAACCGTGGTGTATGATATCCAAAACCCATCTGTCTTGGGTGATTAGGCTCCAATTTTCCTTGAAAAGTGCCAACCTCCCTCCCAAAGGTGCTGCCCGACGAGAAGGCTCTGGCAGCTGAAAAGGTAAGTCATTGGGTCTCTTTACGAAAGGACTGACCCCTGCCCTCACCCGAAGACTGTGCAGGTGAACTCCCTGTTCTAGGCCTGAAAGAGCCCTGAGCTCTGCCCCTACCACGTCTAGACCTACCCCTAGACTGGGAATCATAAGAAGGATACGTCCACCCCTTGGTAGGCCAATTTCTACTAAACTTCGGAGGCTGAACCTGCAAAAAATCTTTAACAGTCTGCATAGACTTAGCCTTGTCTTCCATTTTCTTTAAGACTGCCTCAACAGGAGAACCAAACAACACATCAGATTGTAAAGGAGCATCTAAAATCCTTGTCTTAACATGGTCAGATAAGTTCTGATCCCTCAGCCAGGCGTGCCTGCGAAGAACTGACCCAGTGGCAGCCACCCTAGACGAGGCCTGTACAGCATCAAAACCACATTGCAAAGAATGCTTACCCACCTGTTCAGCAACATGTACTAAATCTTGTAACTCTTTACACTCAATACCTTCCGCCAGAGCATCTACCTTAGACTTCAATTGTGAAAGGAGATAGTTTTGGTATTTCAACATGTGAAACTGACAATTCAAAGCCCTCATAGCTAGGGTGGAAGAAGTATAAACTTTCTTTCCCCATCTATCCAAAGCCCTGGCCTCTATCTGGAGGAACCGGATTTTTGACAACAGAAGCCTTAACACCTTTAGGCCCCTGACTAACAGTTTCTGGGTCTGCCCTAGGACTCTTAAAAAGATACTTATGAGCTTCAGGCACCCTGTAATACCTATCCGGGTTAACAGGAGCAGGAGGCAAAGAATCAGGATTAAGAGAAGCCTCTGCAAAAACATCTTCCACCACATCCAGAACAGGAGGTATAGCCAAAGGCCTATGCTGGGGTAAAAACAAAAATTGCCTAAGCCTTTTCCTGGAATCAGAGACGTCCTGACCTTCCCACTTAAAATGCTCCCTCATGGAATGAAGAGTCTCTGAAAAGAAAAATCCTCAGGAGGAGAAGCAGAAGGAGTAGAATCATCCACATCAGAATCAGAATAAGGAGAATACTCCTGCAAGTCTTCAGCCGAAGACTCTGAAACATCCGAAGCCTGCTCAAAACTCCCTAGCTCAGGTTCCACCCTAGGTCTCTTATCAGGAGGGGGCAAAGAACCTCTAATCAAAGTAATCAAATCTTCTGCCATTTTAAGCATATGCTTCTTGGGCACAGTTCCTGAAGAACTAGGGGTGACACCAACTGAAGCTAAACCTGGCCTGCCTCTGGGGGAAGCCTTGGAAACAGAAGGAGAGGGCCTAACCACCCTAGGAAGGGAGGGGAGTACAGTAACCTGAGAAGCCCCTTCAGCCTGACCTGCTTCCTGAGAGGCCACATCCTGCAATAACAAAGTCTCTCCCTGGGACTCCAAAGAAACCTCCGGTGGAACCACCGGCTCCACCGACACCTCTAAAGAACCAGCGTCGACGGACGGTTTTCTAGCCTAGGCTTAGCTGCGTTGTCCTTGCGCTTCTTGGACGAAGCAGGCGCCCGAGCATCCGACGGCATTTTATAATTGCACCGCTTCAAGACTAACCTGGCACAATCTAACCTTCTCTTTATAGTGCACTTATTGAATCTAGCACAAGAGCGACACCCAACAACGTCGTGCTCAGGCCCTAAACAAGGAATACACAAAGTATGATAATCTCTATGCGGTATCTGTTTCCCACAAGAAATACAGTTATTCACTTTTTCTGACATCCGGTAAACCACTGAGGCAAGAAAAAACTAAAATATTCCCCAACGGGGTACTTAACCAACTTTGACTCGGTCTGAAACTCCGAATTCGAAAAATTTCAGAACGCCGAACGGCACTTGCAACGCTGCTTCTGCATTGGACCATGCGGCAAAAAAGACTGAGGATATGACGTCAGTCATGCGCATTTGTACCCTGACGTCCTGATGTCAGTCAAATGCGCCTTGACCGACGTCAGCCTTATACTTTGATATTCGGGCCGACCGAGGACAGCGGACTACCCAAGTGTAAGGACTGCAGCAATGTGAGATGAAGAACATCTTGCTTTTTCCCACTTTTCTGAGATTTAAAAAGTTCAAGTTACAGGCTTGCTGTTCTTGAACTGTTTTGTCAGTTTCTGAGAGGCCATTTTTGCTTGGGCTAAAGGAAAGTCCCTGTTGATCAGTGGCAGTGAAAAACATTGAGCTGCTTCCCTGCCACCTGTGGGAGTGGTTACTGACTTGAAACTGTAGTTTTATTGGACGTTTTGGGTCAATTCCTGGCTCTTTCCAGCCCCTGCTATCAAGCACGCTTTTGAGTACTTCAGCGCGATTTAGCGCGGAGTTGCCACTAGAGCAGCATCAGGCAGCGCTGGTTTAACAAGGTTAAACTTTTTCTGGCTCCATAAAGTCTGTTCTTCATTTTTTCCCCTTAGAACTGCTCTACTAGTAATCTAAACAGTATATCCCTTAACTAAAAAGCACAGCACTTGTTCCTAAAAGCTTTTACTTGTCTTAAAAGCATCTTCTTTTCAGGTTTAGCATTTCTGTATTATACAAAGTCCTTCACTAGCAACCCCCCCCACAAGAGTACCCAACTTCCTTACTAAGTCCTCTCTTATTCAGTTACACCCCTAACTTCTAAATTTCTCTAGCATGTCGAAGGGCCAGATGCTGGCGTCCTCTCCTGTCCAGTTGGTGAATTTGTGAATATTGAGGCAATGTTACAATTGCCTCATGTACACTGACAACCCTCTCCTCCTCCCACATAACACAAATACTTGCGAGAGATGCAGCTATTTAGCCAAACTGGAGGCTGAGCTCTCCACTCAGTACTGGCAAGACCAGACAGGAGGAGAAGGCAACTACACACACCACAAAACCAGTCTCACATAAAGCTATCACAACAATGAATCAAACACACAAAGTCATAGTCGGAGGCTCTGAGCAAAAATTTACCTAAACAGCAGAGGCCTCCAAAGCAGACATCTAAGCAACTGCCACCTCATGACACACCACAGGCAACACATAAACCACAAAAACATTGTACAAAGCAGTCACAGCCCTTAAGGCCAAATACAACACCAAACATACTTCTCATAGGTGACTCCATAGTCAGACACACTGACGTCCCACTCACCAGGCTGAACAAGGAGAGGGTCACAGTAAGCTGCCTATCGGGCGCTAGAATCTGCCACATAACACAAGCACTCTGGTCACTCCACAGCAAGTACAAATATGACACAGTCATTGTCCATGCTGGTGTGAACGACCTGAGACGTACCTCCCTGGACTACATTAAGAGACAGAGGAGCTCTCCGATTATGTAGCCCAGGCAGGTATGACCCTGAGCAGTATTCTTCCTTCACCAAGAATGATGCCACAACAGAGACAAGATGATCAGCTTTAACAATTGGCTTAATTTCTGGTGTCATTCAAAGGGGATCCAGTGTCTGCCTGGGATGACATGCTTGACAAGCCACACTGCTTCGCAAGGGACGGCTTGCACCTGTCACCCCTGGGATTCCGGATATTGGCTAAGGCTCTTGCCACCCCCATAGTGCCTTTTTTAGGCAAGGCTCAAATTCTAAACCTACCACCTTAGAAAACAAAAATGGGAAGAAACCAAGGGTAATGCTGCTCAATGCCAGAAGTCTAAATCTCAAAATGCACGCACTCGAGGCCCTTCTCAGTATGGAGAACATAGATGTTGGTGCTGTGACTGAAACCTGGTTCAAGGCTCTTGAGAGCACCCCGGCACTATCAGGTTTTACCTCATATCATGCATTCCGGCCCCAAAACCCGGACCACACCACAAAAGGAGGGGGTGTATCCATATTCATCAAGGATACCCACACCTCCAGCTTGGTGGCAACGCACGAAGCATCGGAAACCATCCAGGTGCAATTAACCATAGGCAAAACTGCTCTACAATTTGTAGCATGCTACAGGCCACCCTCTCAAACTCAGGAACCCCACGCAGCCTTCCTGAAGACACTGGAGGGGATAAATGCATCTCCAAACACCATTATATTGGGTGACTTCAACTACCCGAATATAGACTGGGAACATTACTCAAGCCCCAACTTTCTAGCCCAAAGGTTCCTGGAGTTCATAAATTCAAATGTCATGGAACTAGTCACCGCTCCCACAAGAGGAGAAAATATACTAGATCTCATCACAAACATGGGGACAAAATGCTCCATACCGGAAGTATATCCCTCATTGGTGAGATCAGATCACAAACTTATCTCACTGGAAATCCACATCCCGCCCCCAACCCAAACAAAAAAAGACCACAGTGAAGAACTTCTCTAAAGCAAACTTCACACTACTCAAGACTGGTGTGGTATCCTTCAAGGCCCCCGAGCCAGTGGAAACCACAACCCAAGCTGCGGAAGCCCTTACAAATGCCTTCTACGAACACCTCCAGGACTGCATTGATCAGGCAATCCCTAATAAAACCAAGACTCTTTCCACCAAGGGCAAACGTCCAGTCTGGTGGACCCCAGCCATAAACAAACTTTACAATAAGAGGAGAAAGCTGTTACATGATAGAGCAAAATCCATAAAAGAGAAGACACCCTTGATCATTATTAGTAAAAAAAAAATACGAGCACTCATAAAATCATCCAAGGCCAACTTTGAGAGAAAAATTGCCATAGATTCAAAAGACAATCATAAGGCCTTCTTCAGCTATGTTAGAAACCTGGGTGGAAACTCCCAAATATGCGCAGAATTAGTCCAAAATGATACAAAAATCACTGAACCCACAGACATTGCCAACATACTGGCAGACAGGTTCAGTGCAAACTTCACCCCCCTCTTCCCCCCCAAAAGGAGAGATAACTATCCCAGCGGAGTGTAGCCTCCCAGACATCTCAAATGTGCAGGTGAAAGCTGCTCTCTCTAAAGCTAAAAACACAGCATCAATGGGACCGGATGGTGTCCCCGGCTGTGTGCTACACGAACTCAACAAGGAACTAAACCCGCATATAAGGCAGCTGTTTAATCTTAGCCTTACCACAGGATACGTGCCCAAGGAGTGGCGTACAGCAACTGTGGTCCCACTCCACAAAGTCGGTACCTCTACGGACCCTGGTAATTACCGCCCCATAAGCTTAACAAGCCTGGTCTGCAAAGCTATGGAGAGGATCATAATGGAACTCAAACAAAGACAGGGGACTTGCAGACATTGGACCCGACCCAGTTTGGCTTTGTCAAGGGCAGATCATGCCTTTTGAACTTGGTCAACTTCTTCAAAACAGTCACCAAGGCCACTGATGAGGGAAAGGCAGTCCATACAGCCTACCTTGACCTTGCAAAAGCTTTCGACAATACCCCACTCTGGTATTAGAGAGAAACTTACCAGCTTAAATGTAAACCCATATGTCACAAGATGGGTTGCAAACTGGCTAAAGGACAGAACCCACAGGGTTAGAGTTGCTGGCGCCATATCAGACTCCAAGCCGGTCACAAGTGGTGTCCCACAGGGCTCAGTCCTTGGCCCCCTGTTCGGCATCTACTTCTCATTAGTACAGGCAAACATAGGAGGACTATGGCTGACAAAGTGTGCAGATGACTGCAAACTGGGCGCCATAGTCGAAAGTACATCGGACACAGATATCCTTCAGAGGGGTCTCACGGAAACTGATAACTGGTGCCAGAGCCATGGCCTGAAGTTAAATGCCAAAAAATGTATAGTCATACCCTTCGGGAAAAACAAGGTAACCCCAAGCTGCCATTATAGGTGGCAATCCATTAAGCACAGAAGAGGTTATCAGGGACCTGGGGACCCAGGTTGACAGTGGCCTTTCTTTTGACACTCACATTGCTAAAGTGGTTAGAAAGACCTTCTACATTACCCACCTGATCATGAAGGGATTCACATCCAGATCAAGTGAAGTCATTGTTCCCCTGTACTCTTCACTTATCAGACCAATGATAGAGTACAATGCCCCATTCGGGATGTATCTCACCCGACACCTGCAGCAATTGGAGACCCCAAAAGTTCCTCACCAAAAGGATAAAGGGACTCCAAAATCTGTCATATGCTGCCAGACAGAAGAAACTCCAGCTCTATTCAGTCGCATACCGCCTGCTCAGAGGTGACCTGTGCCTGACATACAAGGCCATGTTCAACCCGGAATTAATGGACATGCTCCACCTCAAAAAAATCCAAATCTACCAGATCCACTAGAGCAAGCAACTTAAACCTTAGCACGGATATAAATAGGACATGCTGGAGGGATAGATTTGTCATCCAGAGACTCCCTATGCTGTGGAATAAAATCCCGGTCCATGTGAGGCAGAGCACCTCGCTGGCTCTGTTCAAGAGAAATCTTGACCGGTGGATGGGAGATCGTAGGTTTACCCCGGGAATCATCTCTGTGTCACTGCTGGACAGAGGCACAACAAACTAATGGGCACAGTATTTTTTAACATACGGGGTGGCATAAGCCACAAAACATACATATATATATATACATATATATATATATATATATATATATATATATATATATATATATATATATATATATACATATACATACATACATACACACACACAAAACCCAGGGTCCGCAGAGGTAGGCACAAGAAGGCCGGAGTCATTGAGAATGCTTGCTTTGGGAAGCTGGCTTAGAACTCCCTGATATAGCAGAAGAATGCAATTGTTTAGCCCTTTGAGGGGCAGAAGCCTGCCCTCTGGAAGATCTGAAAACCCTAGTTCTAGAGTGACCTTGCTTACCAAGATCAGGGAAAGACCAATTCTTGGAAGGATAATGCCTACTAAACCAAGGAGGCTGAACCTGAAGGAAATCTTTTACAGCTTGCATAGATTTTGCTTTATCCTCCAACTTTTTCAGTACCTCCTCAGCCTTACCAAAAAGATTGTCCTGGTGCAAAGGAACATCCAGCAATTTAGACTTAACTGGTTCAGAAAGGGGCTGCTTCCTGAGCCAAGCATGCCTTCTAATTACGGAGCCAGTGGCTGCTGCTCTGCAGGAAGCCTCCAAAGTGTATGAAGTGAATGCTTATTAACTAAAGTGGCAGAATTCAGTAAGTCTTGTAAATCTTGGTTTTCCGTCATGGAAGGAATATCTCCAAGTTTAGCCTTAATAGTCTCCAATGTATGCTGCTGATACTTACGCATGTGAAAGACAATTCATGGATCTAATGGCAAGAGCTGCAGAAGTATAGACTTTTACCCCACCTGTCCAAGGCCCTAGATTCCTTATCAGAAGGCACAGGGTTTCTAGCAATAGTAGCCTTAACACCCTTGGGGCCTTGAGAAATAAATTTCTGGATCAGCAGTAGGGTTTTCTAAAAAGGAATTGATGAGATTCAGGAACCCTGTAATATCTACCCGGTTTTCTGGGGGCAGAAGGAACAATTAGGAGTTTTCCATGAAAACATCATCCACAACTTCCAAAACTGGAAGTATAGCCGGAGGCTTATGCTATGGCAAATCTAAAAATTCCCTGACTTTTCATAGATTGTGGAAAATCCTGACATTCCCATTTAAAATGCGGAAAATCCTGACATTCCCATTTAAAATGCTCCCCAGGAGTATTCAAAGCAACCCCAAAGGAAAAATCTTCTGGAGGGGAGGCAGAAGGGAGAGAATCCTCAGCATTAGAATCCTCACAGCCAGTAAAAATTTGAGAATTTCCTTCTTCACCAGCAGACATACTGGAAATCTCAGAATCTGAGACAGAAAAAAGAAAAATTCAGGAGATAATTCTCTAACCCTCTTTGAAAGGGGGGAGATGAGAGCCCATAATCAGGAAAGCTGCAGAGGTAGCTGTGGCCCTTGTGGAGTGAGATCTGATGCCTGCAGGTACAGTTTTACCATGAAGAGAGTAACAAAAGTGTATGCAATGGGCTATCCATTTTGAGATTGTCTGTTTGGAAATTGGCTTCCCTTGAGCTCCTGTAGCATAGGACACAGAGTTCTGATTTTCTGAAAAGCTTTGTTCTGTCCAAAGAATAACACAGCTGTCTGTGGATGTCCAAGGAATGTAGTAGTCTCTCCCCTTTGTTTTGAGGATTAGGGTAAAAAGTAGGTAAGTGGATAGCCTGATTCAAAGCTACCCTGGATACCACCTTTGGCATAAAAGGACGGATTGGTTCGTAAGAAACTCTGTACTGATGGAAAATGATGAAAGGCTGCACAGCCATGAGGGCTTGTAGTTCCGATACCCTGCGAGCTGAGGTGATAGCCAGAAAGAAGGCTGTTTTCCAGGACAAATATTGCAAATCTGTTGAGGCAGCTGGCTCAAAAGGAGGCAAGGTCAGCTTTTCTAGAATGTAATTGAGGTCCCAAGCAGGTATTGGTTGTTTTCTTGGGGGTTTTATATTCTTAGCCCCTCTGAGGAACTGTCTTAAGAGGGGGTGAGAGAATAAAGGAGATCAGTGTTGTATTCTGCAGAAATGGCTGAGGCATGGATTTTGATGGAGGAGAATGAAAGTCCACTGCTTAGCAGCTCAGCTAGATACTGTAATATTTGAGGTAAATTCAGTATTCCAGGATTCTGGCCCTTTTTCTCATTCCAGGCACAAAACAAGTTTCCATTTTGCGGAGTAAGCTTTTCTAGTAGAAGGCCTTCTGGCCTCCAAAATGACATCTTGCACCTCCTTGGAGAGTAGGGTCTGTTGTGAAGTTAGGGAATCTTCCATGCGGCCAGATTGAGTGTTTTCAGCTGACTGAATAGTTTTGAAGCTGTGCTGAGTCGGAAGAAGAGGCATTAGAGGTAGGGTCCATGGTGGGGAATGCGTCAGGCTCCTCAGGAGTGGGTACCAGTGCTGTCTTGGCCAGTCTGAAGCAATGAGAATCATCTTTAGTCTGTCTGCTCTGGTTTTTAATAGAACTTTGGGCAGCAGAGGAAGAGGTGTAAAGGCATAAACTGTCATTATTGTCCAACTGAAAGAGCGTCCACTCTCCAGGCCTGTGGATGAAAAGTCCTTGAGCAGAATTTTGTCAACTGGTGATTTTTGTGGGAGGCAAAGAGATCTATGCCTGGCCTTCCCCATGCTTGAATCATCTCTGTAAAAACTTGAGGATGCAACTTCCATTCGTGTGGATCTGTTATATTTCTGCTTAGGTTGTCTGCCAGCGTGTTTTCCTTGCCTGGCAAGTACTGTGACATGGCCAGCCTGCATAGGGGGTATAAATGGGTTCCTCCCTGTTTGTTTATGTACCACATAACTGTGGTGTTGTCTGTCCTTATCAATAGTTGACCTGGATGCAGAAGGTCTTTGAAAGCTATAATAGCATTTATTACTGCTAACATTTCCTTTTGATTGATGTGTAGGTGCTTTTCTTTTTGGGACCATTTACCCTGAATGCACCGATCTGTCATGTGCGCCCCCCCAGGCATAATCCGAGGCGTCTGTTGTGATGACTTGATTTGCTTGAGGCTTGCAGAATGGGAGACCTGTGTTTCTTTGGCATGCTTGAGCCCACCACAGAAATTCCTTTTGAAGACATGGAATCAGTGGTATTATTGTTTCCAAACAGTGGCTGTGTTGAAACCATAGGTTTTTCAGGTACCACTGAAGTTTCCTCATATGCAGCTTTGCACATGGGATTAGTAGGATGCAAGATGCCAGATGCCATGAATCCCAGACCCTGCAGGATTTTCCTTGCAGTCAGCCTGGTGAAATTTGCTAGTTTTTTTGAAATATTGAGTTAGTTGCCCCTGTTTCTCTGGCGAGAGGTAGGCCATCTGGGTGTTTGTGTCCAAGTTGGCACCCAGGAGAATTACTGCTTGAGAGGGTATTAGCCTTGATTTCTTTTTGTTGACCGTGTATCCCAGAGAATTAAACAGCATTATTACAAAAGCCAGATGTTTTAAGAAGTATGTGCTTGCTGTCCGCTTGGATCAGGCAGTCGTCCACATATGGGTATATTTGTATCCCTTGAAGTCTGCAGTAGGCAATTACTGATGCCAGGCATTTTGTGAATACTCTGGGTGCAGTAGATAAGCCAAAGGGCAATGCAGAGAATTGATAATGGGTTGAACCTGCAAGAAATCTGAGGTATTTTCTGCAAACTTGTCTGATTGGGACATGCAGGTATGCCTCCTTGAGGTCCAATGTTACCAGCCAAGACTCCTTGCCCAG
The DNA here is from genome assembly GCF_019279795.1 of Protopterus annectens. Taxonomy (NCBI): domain Eukaryota; kingdom Metazoa; phylum Chordata; order Ceratodontiformes; family Protopteridae; genus Protopterus; species Protopterus annectens. Next base: position 607,023,392 of record NC_056739.1, read on the forward strand.
CATGGGAAGAAGCTGCTGTAATGTGAGCATCTTGAATTTTGGCACGAGTAAAAATGTGTTTAGGATGGATAGGTCCAAAATTGGTCTCCAATCTTTTCCCTTCCTTGGTACCAGGAATAGTTTGGAATAAAAACCTTGACCTTGTTCTTGTGTAGGTACCTCTTGAATAGCTTTCATGTCCATGAGATCTGAAATTTGCCTTTGTGCCTCTGCCCTTTGATTGTGTGGCAGGTTTGGCATGCCTCTCATTTTTGGTAGGGTGTGAAAATGGAATCTGTAGCCTCTGTTTATAATGTCCATTTGTCTTGTGACAATATGCCAATTTTTCGAAAATGCCAGTTTTCCGCCTAAAGGTACTGCCATTTGAGCCTTGCTTGGCATGCAAAGGGGAAAGTCATTGGATTTGCTTTCTGAATGGCTGTGAACTATCCTCACCACCTCTTTGTGTAGGAGCTTGCCATTGTCTGCCTCTAAACGATCCTAGAGATTGCCCTCTGCCCCTCGGGCGCCTGTATCTACCTCTTTGAGGTCTGTCCATGGCTGGAAAGGACCAATTTTTGGAAGGCCAATTTATACTGAAACGTGGGGGTTGCACCTGTAGGAAATCTTTCACTGTTTGCATTGATTTAGCCTTTTCCTCCATTTTCTTTAATACCTCCTCAGCTTTAACACCAAATAATACATCTTTTTGTAGAGGGGCATCTAGTAATTTAGCTTTGACATGATCTGGTAAGGTTTGCTCCTTGAGCCAGGCAGGTCTACATATGACTGATCCTGTAACAGCAGCTCTACATGAGGCCTCTAGAGCATCAAAATCACATTGCAAGGTATGTTTACCCACTTGTTCTGCACTATGCATCAAATCCTGCAACTCCAAGTCTGGTTGTTCAGGTTGTGACATTTTGCTTCTCAACTGTGATAACAGAAACTGTTGGTACTTTAACATATGGAACTGTCAGTTTAATGCCCTCACGGTTAAAGGTGGCAGAGGTGTATACCTTTTTTCCCCACCTTTCTAAAGCTCTGGAACCTCTCTGAAGGTAATGGATTTTTAGCAGTGGAGGCCTTAATTCCCTTGGGGCCCTGTGAGATGGTTTCTGGGTCAGCTGCATGGCTTTTGTATAAGAACTGGTGTGAGTCAGGAACCCGGTAGTACCTGTCAGGCTTGACTGGGGCTGGAGGTAGAGAGTCTGAGTTAAGGCAGGCCTCAGAATGTCTAAGACAGGAGGTATAGCCAGAGGCCTGTGCTGAGGGAGCAAGAGAAAATCCCCAAGCCTTTTCTTGGAGTCTGAGTACTCTTGGCCTTCCCAGTGGAAATGTTCCCTCAAGGTATGCAAGGTTTCCCCAAAAGAGTAATCCTCGGGGGGGACGGAGAGAATGGACTCCTCTGCATCAATCTTCAAAAGGGGAGTATGAATCTTCAAAAGGGAAGTATGAATGTTCCTGTTCATCAGAAGGCTCTGAAATAATGGAGACCTGGTCCGAGGAGGGGGATTCTTCCTCCACTCTGGGCCTTTTGTCCAGGGGGGGGTTGAGAAAGTACAGTTTTGTACCTACCATAAATGTAGATGTCCGATAGGTATGCATCTGCAGTCAAAACATATGGGTTTGTCCTGCCTCAGGCAGCCCTTCGGTCGGCCGGATTCCAAAGTCTGGGTCTGGCCTCGGCTGATGTCGCACTTTCCCCAACGTCAGAGCGTCTGGGGTGTAAAAGCATCAGCCGACGCCATTTTCCTCAGTTTTTCTTTCCCCAGATGCCAGGTGCCCTCTAGGGAGGCTAAATTTGGATAAATGCTGAAAAGTTCCAAACATTTGCAAATTATATGCATGTATAAACAAATACACCATAATAGATTCCCCCAGCTAACTGAAAGAGGGGTAAGCACTCTAGGAATATCACAGTGGGGAAGGAGGGTGGGTAATCCTGACTGCAGATGCATACCTATCGGACATCTACATTTATGGTAGGTACAAAACTGTACTATGTCCTTCAAGGATGCATCTGCAGTCATAACATACGGGTAGAATACCATAGCCAATCTGGGGGAGGAGGTACTAAGAGAAAGATGGTGTAGTCAAGATCCCCTGCAGCACTGCAGTTGCAAACCCTGCTCGGGATCTGGAGTATAAAGGTAGATTGTAATGCTTGGCAAATGTATGCACGGAGCTCCAAGTAGCAGCTTCTAAAATGTCCTTGGTAGCCACCCCCCGTAGGAAAACTGTAGTGGTGGCTGTGGTCCTTGTGGAGTGAGGCCTGATATTTTCAGGAACTGTCTTTCCATGAAAGGAGTAACAAAAGCGAATGCAATTCCCTATCCATTTTGAAATTGTCTGTTTGGAAATTGCTCTTCCTTGCACCCCAGTTGCATATGCCACAAAAAGTTGGTCAGTTTTTCTGCTAGATTTCGTTCTGTCCAAATAGTAGCGTAGTTGTCTGTGTATATCCAGGGTGTGCAGAAGTTTTTCCCCTTTGTTCTGTGGGTTAGGGAAGAACGTAGGCAAGTGAATAGCTTGGTTCAAGGATACCCTAGATACCCACCTTTGGCATGAAAGAAGGATTGGTTCTTAGTGACACTCTATCCTGGTGGAAAATAAGGAAAGGCTGCACTGCCATTAATGCTTGTAGCTCAGATACTCTTCTTGCTGAAGTGATTGCCAGAAGGAATGCAGTTTTCCAAGATAAATACTGTAGGGTCTGTTGATGCTGCTGGCTCAAAAGGAGGTAGTGTCAGTTTTTCCAGCACAAAATTGAGATCCCATGCAGGTAGAGGGGGTCTTCTTGGAGGTTTAACATTTTTGATCCCTCTCAAAAATTGCCTGAGTAGAGGGTGTGAGAAGATAGGTGGATCCATATTGTATTCTGCTGAAATTGCTGAAGCATGAATCTTAATGGAAGAATAAGACAGGCCATTGTGAAACAATTCTGCTAAGTATTCTAGGATGTGTGCTAGGTTTGCCACTGTGACATCTGTGCCCTTTGATGTGCTCCAAATGAGAAATCTCTTCCATTTAGCTGAGTATGTCTTCCTTGTGGAAGGTCTGCGAGCCTCTAGGATGATGTCCTTCACCCTCTGAGATAAAACAGTTTGGTTGGGATGGAAGGAATTTTCCAGGCAGTTAGATGCAATGTTTTCAAGTTGGGATGCAGGGTCTTGAAATTGTTCTGCGTTAGAAGAGGCCATAGGGGAAGAGGCCATGAATTTGCCTGAGACATGCTTCTCAATAGTGGGTACCAGTGTTGTCTTGGCCAGTCTGGAGCTATTAGTATCACTTTTGGCTGTTCCTCCCCGATCTTCAGTAGAACCTTGTACATCAATGGGAGAGGTGGAAAGGCATATACTGTTAGGGCATTCCAGCTGAAAGAGAGAGTCCACGCTCCATGCTTGTGGGTGGTATGTCCTTGAACAGAATGTCTTCAGTTGGTGATTGAGTGGGGAGGCGAACAGATCTCCGGCATTCCCCATGTCTTTGTTATGAGTTTGAAGATGTCTGGATGCAACATCCATTCGTATGCATCCATGGTAGTTCTGCCTAAGCAGTCTGCTAGTGCATTTTCTTTTCCTGGTACGTATTTGGCCTGCAGCTGGATATTGAGATTCAGGCATAGACTCCACAGATTCATAGCCATCCGGCATAAAGGGTAGGAATGTGTGCCTCCCTGCTTGTTTATGTACCACATGACTGTGGTGTTCTGTCCTTATTAACAGATGTCCTTGTTGGAGGAAGTGTCTGAATGCCTCGATTGCATGCCTCACTGCCAGCATTTCCTTTTGGTTTATGTGCATGCTTAGCTGCCCTTGAGACCATAGGCCTTGGATACGTTTGTCCACCATGTGTGCTCCCCATCCTCGGTCTGAGGCGTCCATGGTGATGATCTGTCTTGTTTTTGGTTTGTTGAAAGGCAACCCTCTGTTGGACTGGCAGGACTGAGCCCACCACAGGAATTCCTTTTGAAGGCATGGAATGATTGGTATCATGGTTTCTAGACTGTGACTGTGTTGAGACCATACACTCCTTAGGTACCATTGTAATTTCCTCATATGCAGCCTGGCATGTGAATTAAAATTATGCAGGATGCCATGTAAGCCAGGGCCTGCAGGACTTTCCTTGCAGTAAGCTGAGTTTGTCTGGTCAGAGTCATGAAGTAATCTGGAAGTTGTTTTTGTTTTTCTTCTGTGAGAAAAGCCATCTGTGTGATTGTGTCCAGATCCGCACCCAAAAAAGTTATCCTTTGGGATGGCACTAGTCTTGACTTTTGGATGTTGACTGTGTATCCCAAGGTCTGTAGCAGGTGTATGGCATAGGCCAAGTCCTTTAACAATTTCTTCTTGTTGTCCACTTGTATCAGGCAGTCGTCCAGGTATGGATAAATTTGAATTCCCTGAAGTCTGCAATGTGTAATTACTGATGCCAGGCATTTCGTGAATATTCTGGGCGCAGTAGATAAGCCAAAGGGCAATGCTGAGAATTGATAATGCTCTGATCCTGCAAGAAATCTGAGGTGTCTTCTGCAATCTGGTCGGATAGGGACGTGCAGTTATGCCTCCTTGAGATCGAGTCACCAGCCAAGACTCCTTGCCCAACATGGGAAGAAGTTGCTGTAGGGTCAGCATTTTGAATTTTGGCACAATGAGATAAGTGTTCAGTGCGGACAGGTCGAGAATAGGCCTCCATTGGTTTTCTTTTCTTGGTACAAGGAATAGTCTGGAGTAAAATCCTTGGCCTTGTTCTGTACATGGTACCTTTTCTATAGCTTTCATCTGAAGTAAATTGCTGATTTGTCTGAAAGCCTCTGCCTTCTGGTTTGGTGGAAGGTTTGGCATTCCGCTTCTTTTTGGCAAAGTGTGGAAGTGAAACCTGTATCCTTTGTCTATTATTTGCAATGTCCATGTATCCCTTGTAATGCAATGCCAGTTTTTTGAGAATAAAGCCAGCTTTCCGCCCAAGGGTGCTTCCAGTTGATCCCTGGTAGGCGGAATCAGAGTCAAGTCATTGGGTCTGTCCTGTAGTAGTGGTTGTAGTTGTTGCACTACTCCTCTGGTTGGCAGGCTGCCACTGACTGCCTCTGTAGGGGCCCTTCGATTGACCTCTGCCTCTAGGGCGCCTGTTCCTGCCTCTCTGTGCTCTGGACGAGGGCGCCTGTTCCTGCCTCTGTGCTCTGGACGAGTCTGGAAAGGACCAATTCTTTGTAGGCCAGTTTCTGCTGAACCTCGGTGGTTGAACTTGCAGGAAATCTTTAACTGCACAGATTTTGCTTTTTCTTCAACCTTTTTTAGAATCTCCTGTGCAGGGGAGCCAAATAAATGTTGTTTCTCCATTGGAGCATCGAGGAGTTTAGCTTTGACATGGTCTGGCAAAGATTGCTCCTTCAGCCAGGCATGGCTACGAATAACTGCCCCAGTCATAACTGATCTAAATGAAGCCTCCAGTGCATCATAGCCACATTTCAAAAAATGATTACTAACCTGTTGTGAGTTATGTACCAAATCCTGAAGGGATTTATGGTCTAAGGGTTCAGCAGAAGAAAGTTTCTTATTCAGTTGATCTAACAAAAATTCTTGGTACTGTATCATATGGAATTGACAGTTTAATGCCCTGGCAGAAAGAGTAGCAGATATATAAACCTTTTTTCCCCATCTCTCTAAAGCTCTAGACTCTCTTTCAGAAGGTAGGGGATTTTTGGCAGTAGCGGCCGCAACCCCTTTAGGGCCCGGAGAAATAGTTTCTGGGTCTGCAGCATGGGCTTTATACAGACGGAAATGAGAATCCGGGACCCTGTAATATCTGTCAGGTTTGGCAGGGGCTGGAGGAAGAGAATCAGGGGCTGTACTGACATCATTGTACACATCATCAATTACATTTAGAACAGGAGGTATAGCTAAAAGCCTATGCTGAGGCAGATGCAAAAATGTCCTTAATCTTTTTCTAGAATCAGAAAAATCCTGACCTTGCCATTGAAAGTGCTCTCTCATGGAGTGTAAGGTCTCCCCAAAGGAAAATTCTTCAGGAGGGGAGGCCGAAGGGATAGATTCCTCTGCATCTGAATCCTCGTAAGGCGAGTAGGCCCCTTTCTGGTGGTCTGACCAATCAGATCCATCCGTGGAGTAATCTGAGGAGTGAGGTTCAGAGGGGTCAGTCCTGGGCCTTTTGTCTGGAGGAGGTTGAGAGGCCCTGTCTGGGTGAGGTTGTGAACCCCTTAAGGAGATAAGGTCCTCAGCAAGGCTGAGGATCTGTGAACTAGAGGAAGGCCTCTGGGATGTAGATTTGGCAGGCAAAGCTTTTGAAAGTTTGGCAGCTTTAGCCCTGGAGAAGGCCTTAATAGACATAGAAGCTGGGGGCCTAGCTGCCCCATGTGCAGGGGTAGAAATGTCCAATGGTATGGTGTTGGACAATTCCTGAACACTAGCTTCTGTAGGGAGTTCTGAAGCAGACTCAGCCGGGGCCTCTCTGGCCTTGGTGGTCGGTAGTATGGTTTCGGTAGTAGGAATCGCCGTGGACTCAGTTTCGGCCGAAACAGAGACACTCGCGGTAGGCCTAGCCGTGGTTTCAGCCGAAACCGCGGGCCGTGAGTGTCTGTCCTTTTCCTTGCGTTTTTTGACCATATGCGAAGTCGGAGTCTCTGATGGCATTTTATAAGCAAAAGTGGCTCCAAAAAATTCCTCTGCAAACTCCGACCGACATCCAAGAGTCGGTCGGTTGAAGGAGGCACAGGCTAAACAAGCTGATACATCGTGGTCTGGGCCTAAGCAAGGAAGGCAGTAAGAATGGAAATCCTTATGAGGTATTTGTTTCCCACAAGTTAAACAATTATTTACTTTGTCTGACATCGGCTGAGGCAAGAAAGAGTCCCCAACGGGGTACTTAGCTTTTTTCGAAGTCTTCGGTAGCTGAAATCTCTGGATCTGACCGACCGGCACTTGCGAACAGCTTCTGCTTCGGGCCACGCGCGGCAAGAAAGACTGAGGAAAATGGTGTCGGCTGATGCTTATACCCCAGACGCTCTGACGTCAGGGAAAGTGCGACATCAGCCGAGGCCAGACCCAGACTTTGGAATCCGGCCAACCGAAGGGCTGCCTGAGGCAGGACAACCCATATGTTATGACTGCAGATGCATCCTTGAAGGACATCCCCCGATAAGAGTAATCAAATCCTCAGCCATTTTGAGCATCTGCTTTTTAGGCATGGGGCCTGGAGAAGGGCCCTGTGGAGCTTGTCTTAGAATGCATGGCTGCTTTAGACTTAGTGAAAGCCTTGATGGAAAAGAGGAAGGCTTGAAGACACCTTGAGAGGTGGCAGACCGGTCTAAACTCTGAGTTTCACCACCTAGAGTGGCTTTGGTATCGGTAGTCTGGGTGTGGGCAGAGGAGCCTGCGACCTCGGGTACAGTAGACACCGCCAATGAAGTGTTGTCATTAGTCAGGGGCTGCGTAGGCGCCTCACTGAGAACCGGACCCACCTGTCGGCTTTGGCGTGGTGTCAGAAACCACGGACCTCGTATGTCGGTCCTTATCTTTGCATCTTTTACTCAAAACTGGAGTCGGAGTATCCGACGACAATGTAATTAAATTTTTTGCCAAAATAATGTTGGGCGAACTCCGCCAGACGCTTAATGGTGCGTCTGTTGAATGTAGCACAAAAACGACAGGCCGAGATGTCGTGGTCTGGGCCTAAGCAAGGAATGCAGAGGGAATGGAAATCCTTATGCGGTATTTGCTTCCCACATGAAATACAATTATTAACTTTGTCTGACATCGGTCTGAGGCAAGAAAAGTTTCCCCAACGGGGTACTTGGCTTTCAAGAAGACTTCGGTTGCAAAATTTTCGTAATCTCAGGAGCTGGCCGGCCGGCACTTGCGAACTGCTTCTGCTTCGGGCACCGCTCGGCAAGAAAGACTGAAGAAAATGGCGTTGGCTGGTTCTTTTATACCCGTCGCACTGACGTCAGGGAAGAAGCGACGACAACCGACGCCGGACCTACACTTTGGAATTCAGCCGACCGAAGACCCGCCTGACGGCAGGAGAACCCATCTGTTATGACTGCAGCTGTATGCACGATGAACATCTGCAAAAGTCTGAGCTAAGGTAGTCTGCCTGGTTCTGGTCTCACTTCGAAAAGAGGCATCAGAAGCCGGTGCCTGCAAAGCAGCTCCAGACCCATCCAAGGCAGCAACAGGTGGAGGGTCTGAAGACGAAATAGCAGCCTGTGGCATAGAGGACTCCGTAAAAGTCTCGGCAGAGGCTTGCGGCTGAAAATCTGCAGACTGTAGGGGCTGCAAAAGTGCCTCACTAACTACCACTGTGTTGACTACCAATTTCACCGGTGCGTCGCCAGTAGATTTAACCCTAAGGCCTGTCGAGGTCCTTGTCTTTGCGTTTCCTAGGAATAACTGAAGTTGGGAGACCAAAAGACACCATACCGACAAACTTAGGCCACACTCCAAAATGCTTATACAAAATCTTAGCTCTATGGCGTATGGTACGCGGGTTAAAGGAAGCACAGCGATCGCAGTTAGGGATGTCGTGCTCAAGGCCCTAACAAGTTAAACAGGAATGGAAATCATGGTGCGGAATCTGTTTCACAGGCAAGATAGTTATTAACTTTATCTAACATTCGTTAAAGCAAGAAAAGGACTATCCCCAAAGGGGTACTTACCTGAAGGAGTCTTCAACTTGGTAGTTGGAAAGTGAAACAAAGGTAAATGGCCGACCGGCACTAGTGCAAATTGCATTTGCTTCAGGCTCCGTGGCAAGGATTGAGGAAATGGTGTCTGCTGCCTCCCTTTATACCCGAAGTACTGACAGTTTTACAACTGGCAGCAGCTGACATCATATAAAAAGGACTCTGGTATTCAGGCTACTGGGAGCCAGATAACTCATGTGAGGACTGCAACAGTGAAACACGAAGTACATCTTGAAGGCCAGTCAGACAACCCCAAAGTGAGTACCAAGTGATGTCAGCCAGAAGCATCATATGCGGACTAGTCTGCTCTTGGTGAGGGGTACAGCTTTCTAGTGCCCAAGAGTTATGTCCATAGTCCAAACTAAATACAGGGGGTTGGAGGGAGGGAAGGAAGGAATACTGCAAAATGGAAGAGAAGGACATATATGGTTATGGTAAGATTTTACACAACTATTCTATGTCCTTCTATTCCTATGTCGCAGTATTCTCTTAGTGTGGGAGAGAACCACAGCTTACAGGAAAGGGTGCAGGTAGAAAGTACAGTTGTATATACTAACCATAAATGTACATGTTAGTGTATTCACTGCTTGGGTAATCTGCTGGCAGGTTGCCCTCAGTCGGCCTGATTAACAAAGTCTTGGGTCCTGCGTCGGTTGCTGTCCCTTCTTCCATGACATCAGGTCGTCAGGGGTATAAAACATGCAGCCGGCGCCATTACATCAGTTTTTCTTGCCCCAGATGTCAGGTGTCCCCCAAAAGGGGGAGCCAAATATTTAAGTAATTAAAAACAGAGAAATATACATCTCCAAACTAAAGCAAATACACCAAAAAGGCTTTTGAGCATAGTAAAGGAAAGTATACGTATAGAAAGAGAAAAAACAGAGGGTTGAAGGGAGGGTAACCAGGACTGAAACAGTGAATACACCCGAACATCTACATTTATGGTAAGTGTACACAACTGTACTATGTTCTTCGTATCTCACTGTTGCAGCCATTACATGCGAGTAGATTCCCAAAGCTATGGTTGGAAGAATAGATTTATACAGCATTCGAACCTGCTAGAAGGCCCTGCAGGACAGCAGTAGCAAAGCCGGCTCTGGATTTTGAGAAGAAAGGTAAATGGTAATGTTTGGTGAACGTATGAACTGAGCTCCAGGTAGCAGCTTCTAGAATATCTCTGGTAGGAACACATCTGAGAAAGGCTGTAGAAGTAGATGCAGCCCTGGTGGAATGAGATCCAATCCCCTGGGGGATAGTTTTACCATGGTGCATATAGCAGAAATGAATACAATGGCTTATCCATTTGGAAATAGTCTGTTTTGAAACAGCCTTTCCCTCTGCCCCTGCAGCAAATGCCACAAGTAGTTGAGATTTTAAGAGATTTTGTCCTGTTTAAGTAAAATCTAAGCTGTCTCCGTACATTCAATGAATGCAGAATCCGCTCCCCCCTGTTCTGTGGATTGGGAAAGAAAGTTGGCAAATTAATGGTTTGATCAAGAGCAACACTGGATACTGCCTTAGGCATGAAGAATGGATTGGTCGTGACAGAAGCCCTGTCCTCATGAAAAATAATGAGACTCCACTGCCATAAGAGCCTGCAATTAGGAAATCCTTCTAGCTGAAGGGACTGCTAAAAGGAAAGCTGTTTTCCAAGAGAAAAATTTTAAGTATGCAGTAGCAGCTGGCTTGAAAGGAAGAGCAGCAAGTTTTTCCAATATAAAGTTGAGGTCCCAGGCAAGGGTTGGAGCTCTCCTGGGTGGTCTTAATATTTTGGCACCTCTGAAATGCTGTTTTAGCAGAGGATGAGAGAAGAGGGGAGGCTTTGTGTTGTAGTGAGCTGAAATGGCCGAGGCATGGATTTTTATACAAAAGGACAGAACCGTGTGAAGCATCTCAGTTAAGTATTGAGGAATATTGGGTACTGCTCTGCTTATCCCTTGTGATGGATTCCAGGCACAAAATCTTTTCCATTTGTCAGAATAAGATTTTCTAGTACGAAGCCTTTTTGCCTCTAAAATGACATCCATCACAGGTTTGCTGACGGATGCTAAAGATGAAATTAGGTGATTAGCCATGCTGCAAGATTCAGTTTGGGGCAGAGTGTGCAGAATTTAGTTCTGCTGAGACAGTAAGAAAGGTGTTTGAGGCAGGTGCCACAGTGGAAGGTGTGACATTGCGTAGGAGTGGGTAATGGTGTTGGCGACGCCAGTCTGGAGCAATCAAAATCATTTTTGGTTTGTCCTGTTTGACTTTTAGTAGAACTTTGGAGAGCAGAGGCAGAGGGGGAAAAGCATAAGACTGATAGAGCATCCACTTTCCAGGCTATATTGTGATTAATTCTTTTGCAGAATTTGTCCAACTGATAATTCTGGGGTGAGGCAAAAAGATCTGTCTGGACTCCCCTATTTGCTTGTCAAAATGTTGAAAATCCATGGTTCCAGTTTACATTTGTGTGGGTCCATGAGATTTCTGCTTAGTTCGTCTGCCAGAGTATTACGCTTTCCTGGCAGGAATGGAGTTTGTAGCTGCATTTGATAGGTCAAGGCAGTGTTCCACAATGCCATGGCTAGTCTGCAAAGGGGGTAGGAGTGTACCCCCTTGCTTATGTACCACATAACTGTGGTGTTGTCTATCATTAATTGTCCTTGATGAAGGTAGTCCTTGAAGGCTATCAGTGCATTCTGTACAGATAAGAATCTCTTTTTGAATGATATGAAGGTGCATTTGATTTGGGCTCCATTAGCCCTGAACGCACTTCCCTGCCAGATGAGCTCCCAAAGCATAATCTGATGCGTCTGCAGTTAAGAGTTTGGGTGGCAAGGGGTGGAGTGAATGGCAGTCCCTCGTTTTGGTGGCAGGCCTATGACCACCATAAGAACTCTGGTTGCAGGCAAAGTATGATAGTAATCATGGTTTCCAGGCCGTCACAGTGTTGACTACATAAACTTTTTAAGTACCACAAGTTTCCTCATATGCAGTCTTGCATATGGAAATTAGAAGAATGCAGGAGGCCATGGAACCCAAAAGCTTGCAGATAGCAGGGGTTTTGTGGCCACCTGTTTGAAGTAAGTTAACAAAATGAATTTGCATTTCTGGCATAAGGCAAGCCATCTGGGCAGTTGTATTAAAGCTTGCATCCAGGAATGCAATTTTTTGAGAGGGTACCAGTTGGGATTTCTTTGCTTATAATGTAACTTAGACAAGTTAGAACCCTTTTTACAAACGCCAGATATTTTAGAAGAACGTCCCTGTTCTCTGCCTGAATTAAACAAACGTCCAGATATGGATACATTTGAATATTTGTCTGCAAAATGCAATTACTGAAGCCAGGCACTTTGTGAAGACCCTGGGCACAGTAGATAAGCCAAAGGGCAGTGCAGTGAACTGGTAATGCAAGTAGACTGCTTTGAAGTGGCGGTATCTAATGCAAGATTCCCTGATTGGGACATGCAAGTAAGCCTCTTAAGTCTAGAGTTACCAACCAGCCATCTTTGCCTAGCATAGAAAGTAACTACTGAAGAATCAGCATCTTGAATTTTGGAATGTCCAGAAATGTGTTTAGAGTAGATAAGTCCAGAATTGGAAGACTAATTTGTTTTTTCTGGGTACCAAGAAAAGTCTTTAATAGAAACCTTGTCCCTTTTCCACTTCTGGTACCGGCTGAATAGCCCCCATGTTCATGAGGGGCAGTACTTCTTTCTGGGCCTCTGCCCACTGGTTTGGGGGTAGGTCTGGCCATCCGTTTGGGATTGGCAATGTGTGGAAATGAAATCTGTATCCCTGGGATACTATATTTAAAACCCATTTGTCCTAGGTTATAAGTTGCCAGTTTCTTGCATGAAGTGCCAGTTTTCCCCCCAAAGGGCGGCCAAAAGGTAAATGCTTGGTAAGTGTAAAGGGAAGTCACTGAGACTGCTTACCATAGGGAGGTGCCTTGTTTCCAGATTTGGAGGAGGAGGCACCACATTGTTTTGTTTTAAAAAGTCCCTTGTGACTGAAACCTGGAGCCTTTGGAATGTCTGGGTTTGACCAGAGTGGCTCTCGAAGGAACTGGAAAGGGCCAGTTCTTAGTAGGCCAGTGCCTACTAAATCTTGGAGGTTGCACTTGTAAGAAATCTTTCACAGTTTGCATAGATTTAGCTGTATCTTCCATCTTTTTTAAAACTTCTTCAGCCTTATTACCAAAGAGACAGTCCTGTTGTAAAGGAGCATCCAACAATTTTACTTTAACACAAGGCAAAGTTTGCTCTTTGGGCCAAGCATGCCTTCTTAGCAGACTCGGTTACAGCAGCCCTGCAAGAGGCATCCAAAGAATCGAAACCACACTGCAAAGTATGTTTTCCAACTTGTTCAGCTGAATGCAACAAATCCTGGTCATCCTTATTTTCCACATTATAAAGGTAGATATGCAGCTTTGTGGCTTGTGCATCGCGCACTTGTATTGCCGTGGCTTCAACGCTTCATGTTTTGGTGGAGAGCGTACATTTTTTGAAAGGCATTTGCAAGTTGGGAAGGGGAATACTTAGAGTATGAAAAAAAGTAATTTTCGTGTTTATTCATCCTATGGACAGCTTCTGAGTGGCATAAACATGAAACACTGAAATTGGTTAGGATAATTATAAAATGAGATACTACTGGTGATTTACATAAATGAAGCTTTGGTCTTCATCTGTCAACTGGCTCTTAAGGTTAGAGCCTTGTCTTTTAATAGGCAAAAGTTGTTTGCAATTTATGGAGATAGGTGGAACATTTGTCATTCCCTCTAATATTGGTTCATTCTAAATGTATGCTAATTTAGCATCGGACTTGAGGGGGCATTTCTTAATTGGTTGAAAACAATTTACTTAGCCAATGTGTAAGAACATGAAACACCACTATGATTGGTTCATGGAAATTGAAATGCATTTTGATTGGACAATAGGCATTTAAATTCTGATTTTTATTTCATGAATTTTACGATCTTAAGAAGGCACTAGTGCCGAAAGCGCTTAACGAAATTATTTTTTTTTTTAAGTTTATTAAAGAGATTTTAATAGTTAATGTGCCATGGTGGTTACCGAAGATCTTCTGTATTTGCTTTTCCTTGTTTGGTATAATTGGCAGCTCTACATTATTGGTTATTTATTTTCCACACAGTCAGAAATTAACAATTTTCTGTTTAAGCAGTTCCATGATATGCTGTTGATATTTAAGCATATGAAATTAACAGTTTAAAGCCCTGATTGCCAAGGTTGCAGAAGTGTAAACCTTCTTAACCCATCTATCCAGCACCCTGGAATCTCTATCAGAAGGGGTAAGAGTTTTAGCAGTAGAGGCCTTAATGCCCTTGGGACCCTGAGAAATGGTTTTATGATCTGCAAAAGGATTTTTGAAAAGGAATTTGTGGGAGTCAGGAACCCTGTATCATGTCTGGCTTACAAGGAGCCAGAGGCAGAGGATCAGGAACCATACTAGATTTTGAAAAAACCAACAATGTCTAGAACAGGACGCACAGCCAAAGGCCTATGCTGAGGAGGAAGAAGAAATTCCCCAAGTGCCTTTTCAGATTCAGAGAAATCCTGACTTTCCCAATGGAAATGTATGTAAAAGTTTCCCAAAAGAAAAATCCTCAGGGGGAGAAGGAATGGAATCTTCTGCATCAAAGTCCTCATACGTTTGTATAGACAAATCCTGTTTATTAGAAGGGCCAGAAGAGAAACCTGTTCAGAAAATTCATAATCAATGTCTTGCCTTGGCCTCTTAGAAGAGGGGGGGGCTACCCCTGATTAATTAAATCTTCAGCCATTTTTATCTGTTTTTTAGGCATAGAGGCCTGTAAATGAGGCTCAGGCATCGGTTTTTTAGACCTAGATTTTGGCCTTAGTTTTGAAGATGGCGGTCTAATATGCAAATCTGCAGGCCTGAAAAAAACCTTCAGAAGCCGGTGCCTGCACAACGGCTCCAGAACCCTAAAGTAGAGACATCCGCGGGTTCCATAATTGAAGCATCTTGCGGCATACTGGACTCCAAATGGGTCTCAGTAGAGGTCTGCAAATCAGAATTGGCGGGTATCACGGGCTGCGAAAGCACCTCACTGAGTAACTGCGAACTGGTGACTGGCTTAGGAGATGCGCAGTAAGTTTTGGACCTCGACGGCCTGTCTTTCTTTGCGTTTATGTATTCCGGTAGTCTGAGTGCTAACCAATGACATTTATGGATAATTAAACAGTGAGCCAAAATATTTAGAAGCAAAAATACAGACATTTAATAGTGTGTTGATTAAATTTAGCACAAAACCGACAGCAAGACACGTTGTGGTCAGGGCCTAGATAAGGAATACAGTACAAATGAAAATCCTTATGACGTACTTGCTTCCCACAAGTAATGCAATTAACTTTTACTGACATCAGTAAGGAGCAAGAAAAAAAAAAAAAAAAAAAAAGTTTCCCCAACGGGGTACTTAGCTTTTTAGTTGAAGACGTCTGTTCTGAAACTCGAAAACGAAAATTTCTGGAGTCGGCCAACCGGCACTTGGGAACAGCTTCTGCTTTGAGCACCGCGCGGCAAGAAAGACTGATGTAATGGTGTCGGCTGCATGTTTTATACCCTGACGTCATGGAAGGAGGGACAGCAACAGACGAAGGGCGCAAGACTTTGTTAATCAGGCCGACTGAGGGCAACCTGCCAGCAGATTACCCAAATGTTAATAACTGCAACAGTGAAACATGAACATGTGGAAGACTCCAGAAATCCCTGCAAGACTGCTGTAGCAAAGCCTGTCCTGGCTCTGGAGACATGGTCCAATTTGTAGTGTTGGGTGAAGGTGTGAATTGTGGACCAGGTGGCTGCTTTCAGAATGGATGCGGTGTCCATCCCTTTGGAGGAAGGCTATGGAAGTAGCCATGCCTCTAGTGGAGTGAGCTCTCACCCTCTTGAGTAAGAGCTTGCCATGGTGCGAGTAGCAGAAGGAAATGGATTTTCTGATCCAACATGAAATAGTTTGTCTGGAGACTGCCTTGCCCAGTGCCCTGGGACGGAAAGACACAAAAAGTTGGTTAGATTTTCTGAAGGACTTAGTTGTCTGTCTACATCCAGGGAATGGAGAATCCTTTCAATATTGCTAGACAGGAGAAGGTAGGAAGATTAATGGATTGATTTAAAGGACAGTTCGTTCACCACTTTAGGCATGGAGCGGTTAGTGTGTAGGGTCACCCTATCCTTGTGAAAGGTAGTATGGTGGGGCAGGACATTGTGGCCTGCAACTCTCACACTCTCCTAGTGGTAGTAATGACCACCAGCTGTACAGTCTTCAATGTACATATTAGTAAATTAGCAGTGTTAGCTCCTCAAAAGAGGAGTGTTAGGTTTTCCAGAACAAAGTTGAAGTTCCAAGGTAGTGGGAAGGGTTTGCTAGGTGGTCCGATGTGTAAGAACCCTCATGAAAAGTTTTACATCCAGCCTGGATAGCAAACGGGGATCTAAAGACAGGTAAGCTGAAATGGCACACAAATGGCACACACAAGTAAAGACTATATAGGTCTGCCTGGCCAGGGTCCCTGTCCTTATGTAGACATCATTTGGAGAAGCTCTCCCATTTTGACAAATAAGATTTCATAGTAGCATGCTTCCTGTTCTCCTCAGCACTGTAAGCACGTCCTCTGAGTAGTGGTGTCTGAAAGGGATTACAGGTTTATCACCCAGAATGTAAGGCCTAACATCTGTTGGTGAGGATTAACTAAAATTTCCTTTTGCTGTGTGAGTAGGTCCACCTTGTGGGATAACTTGGGTGATTGCCCTTGGCTAATGACAGAACAAATGAAGCAGACCTAAGTGGCTAAACATCCAGCTTGAGTAAACACAACTGCTTTCATCCCGGTATAGTGGACTTCATCAGAATGACAAAACAACTCAGAAAGCAAGCTTAAATACAAAACTAAAATTCCACAAACCCTCATTCACCAATTATAAAATGCATCAAATTACACTTCCTACCAAGGTATAATTAACCATTACAGTGCTGAAATACAAACCTAACTAGCTCTGAACAGAACCAAGTCTTCAAATACAATAAAAATTGTATGATATAACAAATACCTCACTACAGTATAAAAAAAATTGTGTGAATCTAAAACCACAGCATGTAATTTGATTTCAGACTCAAAATACTGGACAGACGCACATTCATTCAGGCCGGGGGGGGGGTACTGTAGCATTAGTGCGTAAAATACATATGAGAAGTACAGTTGTGTACACTTACCATAAATGTAGATGTCAGACTGCATTCACTGTTGCAGTCATTACATTTGGGTATCTGCTGGCAGGTTGCCCTCAGTCGGCCTGATAAACAAAGTCATGGGTCCTGCGTCTGTTGCGGCCCCTTCTTCCATGACGTCAAGTGTATAAAACCTTAAGCAGACACCATTACATCAGTTTTTCTAGCACCAGATGTCAGGTGCCCCCCCCAAATGAGCTATATATATGATACATACATATATATATATATATATACACATGATACATACATATATATATATATATATATATCATATATATATATATATATATATATATATATATATATATATATATATATATATATATATATATATATATATATATATATATATCATATATATATATATATATATATATATATATATATATATATGATATATATATATATATATCTATATATATATCTATATCTCATATATATATTTATATGTATATCATATATATGTATATATATATCTGATATATATATATATATATATATATATCTTATATATATATATATATATGTATATATATATATATATATATATATATATATATATATATATATTATATATATATATATATATATCATATATATATATGATATATATATATATATATATATATATATATGATATATATATATATATATATATATATGATATATATATATATATATATATATATATATATATATATATATATATATATATATATATATATATATATATATATATATATATATATATATATATATATATATATATATATATATATATATATATATATATATATATATATATATATATATATATATATATATATATATATATATATATATATATATATATATATATATATATATATATATATATATATATATATATATATATATATATATATATATATATATATATATATATATATATATATATATATGATATATATATATATATATATATATATATATATATATATATATATATATATATATATATATATATATATATATATATATATATATATATATATATATATATATATATATATATATATATATATATATATATATATATATATATATATATATATATATATATATATGATATATATATATATATATATATATATATATATATATATATATATATATATATATATATATATATGTATATATATATATATATATATATATATATATATGATATATATATATATATGATATATATATATATGATATATATATATATATGATATATATATATATGATATATATATATATATATATATATATATATATATATATATATATATATATGATATATATATGATATATATAAAAACTAGTGTGGTCTCCTTTAAGGCCCCTGAGCCAGTGGTAAACATTACTCAAACCGCTGAATCACTTACAAATGCCTTCTACCAGCACCTACAGGACTGCATGGATCAGGCAATCCCAAACAAAACTAAGACTCTCTGTACCAAAGGCAAGCGTCCAGTCTGGTGGACCCCAGCCATAAACAAGCTCTACAACAAAAGGAGGAAGCTACTACAAGATAGAGCAAAATCCTTTAAAGGTAAGACACCTTTGATCATTATAAGTAAAAAACTAAGAGCTCTCATAAAATCATCCAAGGCAAGTTTTGAGAAAAATCACCAAGGACTCTAAAGACAATCATAAGGCCTTCTTTAGCTATGTTAGAAACCTAGGAGGAAACTCCCAGATATGCTCAGAATTAGTTCAAAATGATGTGAAAATTACTGAACCTACACACATTGCTAACATACTGGCTGACAGGTTCAGTGCAAACTTCTCCCCAAAGGAGAGATATCTATTCCAGAGGATTGTAGCCCCCCAAACATCTCCAACGCCCAGGTGAGAACTGCCCTCACTAAGGCAAAAAACACAGCATCCATGGGACCGGATGGTGTCCCCGGTTGTGTGCTTCATGAACTCAACGAGGAATTAAACCCACAGTTAGGACAGCTGTTTAATCTTAGCCTCACCTCAGGATACATACCCAAGGAGTGGCGCACGGCGACTGTGGTCCCACTTTCATAAGGGCGGTGCCTCCACAGACCCTGGAAATTACCGCCCCATTAGCTTGACAAGCCTTATCTGCAAAGCCATGGAGAGGATCATAATGGAACTCATAAATAAAGACATAGGGAACTTGCAGACTTTGGATCCAACCCAGTTTGGCTTTGTCAAAGGCAGATCCTGCCTCTTAAACTTGGTTGACTTTTGAGACAGTCACCAAGGCCATTGATGAGGGAAAGGCAGTCCATACAGCCTACCTCGACCTGGCAAAGGCCTTCGACACAATACCCCACTCAGGTATCATCGAAAAAATCATCAGCTTGAATGTAAACCCATACATTACAAGATGGGTTGCAAACTGGCTAAGTGACAGAACCCACAGGGTCAGAGTTGCTGCAGCCATGTCAGACTCAAAGCTGTCACAAGTGGTGTCCCACAGGGCTCAGTCCTGGGTCCACTCTTGTTCGGCATCTACTTTTCTGAAGTACAAGCAAACACAGGAGGGTTATGGCTGACAAAGTTTGCAGATGACTGCAAACTGGGCGCCATAGTCGAAAACACATCTGACACAGATATCCTCCAGAAGGGCCTCACAGAAAAGTACAGTTTTGTACCTACTATAAATGTAGATGTTAGAGGATCCACATTGCTGCAGTCCTAACTATTGGGTAGTCCGCTGTCCAGTCGGCCCGAATACCAAAGTATATGGCTGACGGGTCAGGGCGCATTAGACTGACGTCAGTACGTCAGGGTACTAATGCGCATGACCGACGCCATATCCTCAGTCTTTTCTTGCCCCAGATGTCAGAAGACCCTAAAAAGACAAGGCCCAATATACCTGCACCAAAAATATGTACAATATATACAAAAATATCAGCATATAGCCACACCTACACAACCACCCCTAAACACAGAGGGGAAGGAGGGAGGGTAAATTGGACTGCAGCAATGTGGATCCTCGAACATCTACATTTATGGTAGGTACAAAACTGTACTATGTTCTTCATTCCACATTGCTGCAGTCCTAACTATTGGGTAGAATCCCAAAGCAGAGGTAAGGGAGGCTGGCAAATCATAAAGAAGCAGGAGCTGACAACATGCCTTGCAAAATAGCTGTGGCAAAACCAGCCCTAGACTTAGAGTAGAGAGGAAGGTGATAATGCTTAGAGAAAGTATGCACTGAACTCCAAGTAGCTGCCTCCAAAATATCCTTAGTTGCCACCCCTTAGAAATGCTGTTGAAGTGGCAGTAGCCCTAGTGGAATGAGGCCTAATCCCAGCTGGAATCTCCTTGCCATGATGGGAATAACAAAATGCAATGCAAAACCCAATCCACCTAGAAATAGTTTGTTTTGACACAGGCTTGCCCTAACTCAAAGCAAAAGAAACAAACAACTGCTGAGACTGCCTAAAATCCTTAGTCCTGCTTAAATAATAACGCAATTGCCTATGTACATCTAAAGTATGCAAAATCTTTTCCCCTTTATTTTGGGGGTCTGCATAAAAAGTAGGCAAATGAATAGTTTGGTTTAAAGCCACACTAGAAACCACCTTAGGCATAAAGGAAGGATTAGTACGTAATGATACCCTATCCTTATGGAAAATCAAAAAGGGCTCTACTGCCATAAGGGCCTGCAACTCAGACACCCTTCTTGCAGAAGTAATAGCCAACAG
This sequence comes from Protopterus annectens, assembly GCF_019279795.1. Taxonomy (NCBI): domain Eukaryota; kingdom Metazoa; phylum Chordata; order Ceratodontiformes; family Protopteridae; genus Protopterus; species Protopterus annectens. Next base: position 607,044,042 of record NC_056739.1, read on the forward strand.
AAAAGCAGTCTTCCATGACAAGTATTTCAATTCAGCAGTAGCCGCAGGCTCAAAAGGTTGTAGAGTAAGTTTTTCCAACACAAAATTGAGATCCCAAGCAGGAGTAGGAGCTCTACGTGGGGTCTTATATTCTTTGCCCCTCTAAGAAACTGCTTGAACAAAGGATGCGAAAACAATGGTGGGTCACAATCATAGTGAGCTGAAATTGCTGCAGCATGAATCTTAATGGAAGAGAAGGACAAACCTTTGTCCAATAACTCAGTAAGATATTGAAGAGCCACACTCAAATTAGGCTCAGAAATCTCCAAATTCTTTGCTGTACTCCAAAATAAAAATCTCTTCCATTTTTCTCATACACTTTCCTTGTACTAGGTCTTCTAGCTTCCATAATCACATTTAAAACTTGTTGAGGAAGTTGAGACCTGCTGTGTTTCAACACAGAATATGCCAGGCTGTCAGATGAAGAGAGTGAAGCTTGACATTGAGCAGATGACCGTCCTTCTGAGATAACAGATGTGGAATCAAAGGTAAAGGCCATGGAGGCTTCCTTACCAGACTCCTTAGTAGTGGGTACCAGTGTTGCCGAGGCCAATCTGGAGCTATTAAAATCATCCTTGGCTTGTCTTGTCTGACCTTTAAGAGCACCTTTGGAAGAAGAGGCAGAGGTGGAAAGGCATACACATGAAGATTTTTCCAACTGAAAGAAAGAGCATCCACTTTCCAAGCTGTGTGATGAAACCCCTTTGTGCAAAACTTTGGCAGCTGGTGGTTTAGTGGAGAAGCGAACAGATCTATGTCTTGAGTTCCCCATGACACTGTCAATTTCTGAAATACATGAAGATCCAGTTTCCACTCGTGGGGATCCATGATTTGTCTGCTTAACACATCTGCTAAGGAGTTCTGTGCTCCCGGCAGAAACCTTGCCTGAAGAGTTAGTTGCAAGCTGAGCGCAGTCTCCCATAAAATCATTGCTTGCCTGCATAGAGGATAAGAATGTGTTCCCCCTTGTTTGTTGGATGTACCACATGACAGTTGTGTTGTCTGTTAGAATCAACACCTGCCCTGGAAGAAGTAACTCCTTGAAAGCCATTAATGCCAACTGGACTGCTAACATCTCCTTCATGTTGATATGTAGATGCTGTAGTCTGGCAGGCCACTTGTCTTGTATCCACTTTCCATTTAGATGAGCTCCCCAAGCAATGTCCGAGGCATCTGTCGTTAAAATCTGACTCGCCTCTGGCCGGGTCACAGAGTCCCTTGTTTAGGTGACATTCCTGAGCCCACCACAAAAATTCTTTTTGAAGGCAAGGTATTATTTGAATGACAGTGTCCAAATCCTGGCAGTGCTGTGTCCATACATTTTGAGATACCATTGCAGCTTCCTCATATGCAGTTTGGCATTGGGAAGCACCAGAATACAAGATGCCATGAACCCTAATGCTTGAAGGACTGTCCTTGCAGTCAGCACGGACTGATGAGATAGTTGATGGAAGTAAAGGGATAGACTCTTTTGTTTGTCCGGGTTAAAAAGGCCATCTGGGCTGCTGTATTCAGTCTCACACCCAGAAAGCACATGTCTTGAGAGGGTACTAGACTGGACTTTATTTCGCTCACAGAATACCCTAGGCATCTTAGCACTGCTATAACATATTCCAGATGCTGTAGAAGGTCTTCCTTTTCTTGAGCCAGAATCAGGCAGTCGCCCAAGTAAGGATAGATTTGAATTCCTTTTAGCCTGAAGTAAGCTATCACTGGAGCCAGAACCTTTGTGAATACTCTGGGCGCAGTAGATAAGCCAAAGGGCAATGCAGAGAACTGATAATGAGAATTTCCAGCTCGAAAACGCAGATACTTCCTGCAAATTAGTCTTATAGGCACATGAAGGTAAGCTTCCTTGAGATCTAAAGTTACCATCCAGTGATCCTTGCCCAGCAGAGGTAAAAGCTGTTGTAACGTCAACATCTTGAACTTGGGAATGTCCAGATAAGTGTTGAGGATAGATAAATCCAAAATCGGTCTCCACGTGTTCCCCTTCTTTGGCACTAGGAACAGGCGAGAATAAAATCCTAGGCCCCTTTCTGATACGGGGACTGGCTGAATGGCCCCTATTTGGAGTAACAGAAATTTGTTTGTGAGCCTCTTTCCTTTGTGGAGGAGGAACGTCTGGCATGCCTTTGAAAGGGGGCAATGTATGGAAATAAAACCTGTAACCGTGGTGAATGATATCCAACACCCATCTGTCTTGAGTAATTAAATCCCAATTTTCTTTGAAAAGAGACAGTCTTCCTCCCAAAGGAGCTGCCAGACGAGAATCTACTGGCAGCTGAAAAGGCAGGTCATTGGGTCTGTTTACGAAAGGACTGACCCCTGCCCTCACCAGAAGTCTGAGCAGGTGAACTCCCTGTTCTAGGCCTAAAAGAACCTTCAGCTCTGCCCCTACCACGTCTAGACCTACCCCTAGACTGGGAATCATAAGCAGGATATGTCCATCCCTTAGTAGGCCAATTTCTACTAAACTTTGGTGGCTGCACCTGCAAAAAATCTTTAACAGTTTGCATAGACTTAGC